>NW_023994226.1:115000-402500 GCF_015586225.1 Lucilia sericata | reverse complement strand
ATGTGTTAAAATTAAAGTGCTTACTTCGGTAGTTGTTTCTGTGGTAGATGGTAGAAGATATGTGGTTGGTTGTTGATTGATCACAGGTTGGGCTCGGGTTGCTGTGGTTGTTACTGTATATATATGTTTGTTCGTTATATATTTGGTGGGTAATATTATACGTTTTATTGTTGTTGTGGTTGTTGTAGTATATGTTAATATAGAGGCGATTAACGGCGACGTTGTTGATGTGGTTTTAATTTTTTCTTTGTAGGTTTCGGATGGCAGTAAATGTACAAATTTAAAACTCTCATTAGATTTTCGACTATCATTTTCAAAATAGCTTGTCAAATTATCGTTATCTGTAGACACCTTTAAATTTGTCTGATTCTGTAGTTTAAGTTTAACATTATTATTGCCTTCATTCATTGTTATATTATATTCGTTAAGTTTGATTTTGTTTGGAACCATTGAAATTTCCTTCTTGTTTTCGGTGGTAAATTCAGAAGTAATGTTGTTATCATTAGACGGCTGCGGCGTTATGTTGCCAGATTTACTTGGTAGTCGCATTCTTGTCACTTCAAGTGTTGTCGGATTTATTTTTTTGTTTTTAGTATGAGTCGATGTTGTTGGAGATGTTGTATAAGGAGGTGGCTGTAGTCCTGTTTCTGTAGTAGCAGTGATTGTTTTCGTTGTTGTTGAGACTGTAGTATTTGCTATCGTTTGATCAAATATTTTGAGGGGATTTGTCGTTAATTGCTTATGTGCTGTATACTGGCTTTCACGAGTTAAAAAAATTTCTTTAGGATTTAAATATGTTTCAATGTCAGAAATTTCTTTGATTCGTGTTAATTCCGGTTTAGAGGTAGTAGTAGTGGTGTATATATTATTAATTAAATTGTGTCTATTTGTTTGCTTCCTAAAGGCTTCACCAGGTGCTACAAAAATGGATTCGATTTTTGATTGGTTTTGCCTATTATTATCATCCAGCTGGTAATTTGTGGGTTTCCTAAATGGTTCGCCTTGGTTTAATATCTGTGTAGCCTGAAGCGTGTCATTTTCATTTTTTTCGGAATTCATAATCTCATTAATTTCTTCGGCCTTTGGTTCAGCTGAAAACTTTTGTGAACCCTTTGTTGTTGGCGTGGATGTAGTTCTATTTGACTTTATGTCGAACGGTTGTGACTTTGGTATGGAAACTCTTGGTTTAATTCTTGTAAATACAACATCATTTGTAGGTCCATGTTGGGCTTTAGTTGAAAAATTGTGCTTGGCTTCCTTTTCCCGGTTGTTACCTTCTGAAAGTATCCATTGCGAGTTATTAAATTTAATATAATCTTGCGGTTGAGTTTGGGAGACAACTGTGGCTAATGCAGCAGGTGGTAATGTTTGTGGCGAATTCCTTAAGTCTATGGGAACTTGAACTAGGGGGTGGGTAGTTGTTTTAGGAATTATGTGGGCGTCTGCTAATATTTTTGAAGTCTGGTGTAAACGGTTTGGTTTCAGTGTTGATTTTAAATGACGCCTAGTTGTGTCATTCGGTCTAATAGAAGGTGCTGGCATTGGTTTATTGTTATGTGGATTTGTAGTTGGTTTATATTTCAAATTAGCAGAGGCTTCTTGATTTGATTTAACACTTAAAATATTGCTTGAGGCAAATCCTTTCTGATCATGTATTACTTGATCATTAGTCGTTAACATTTTGAAATTGTCCTTTAGTAAGGAAATTTTTCTAACTACATTGTTATTGTCATTTCCAGCAGCTTCCACGTGGTTCCAAGATGGTTCATTTTTTGTATTACAATCGGTGATGTAAAGGCGCCAATCGTATTTAATGGTGTTAAACTAACTTGTACTTGTTGCTCATTCGCAGGTATTGTTATCAATGGCATATATTTATATGTAGGTTTTTCTTGGATTTTCATTTCTTTAACCGAAGCTGGTGGTATTTGACCTTTTACAGCTGTGCCAGCCAGTTGTGGATAATCAAGATCATCTCGATTGAATGTCAACGGTGGTACATTTACATCTACTGTTTGACTAAAAATGTGTTGATCCAAACTAACTTTTTGATGATTTTTCGTCAGAGACTCATTTGTATATGAAACATTTGGTTTTGGGCTAGGAGAACGATTGTAAGGTAAACTTCCCTTGGTTGTGGGAATATGAGAATCTCGACTATTTTGTTGTTTATTTTCTAAAGTGGCCTGTTGAGGATGCATAAGCAATGAAATTGGTTTTTCCTGTTTTATATGCGATGAAGAAAATTTATCTTTCATTTGAGATTCACGTTCTTGCTCTAAATTCCAAATAACTGAAGAACTTATTAATGGTTTTTCGAAAGTAAAATGTGCTCCTTGATCTTTATTACTGTGAGAAGTTGAATATTGGACCGGTTTTTCGTGTTTTATATTATGCCGTTCGGATTGTGAATTCCAAATTAGAGAAGAACTTAATATGGGATTTTCTGGTTTCGATTTCTTGTCTATAATTGCAAAATTTGTCCTTTGATCTTTTTTATGTTCATGAGACGAGAGAGCTGCTACAGTTTTTGTTTGAGTTTCTTGGTCATTTTGCCAATTTGAGCCTACTAATAAACTTGAGAAATTTTCCGGTTGCAATCTGAAATAAGTTGAAGAAGTTTGTGCACCTCTATTTGCCTGCCAGTTTAAATTCAAAGCAGAATTTTGATAGTTTTCTATAGATGATGGATTTTTTTCAAAATGCTCAAAGCTTTTTTTCGGTTTTCCACTGACATTCGTCGTTAATTTAACTAAATTTGCATTAGGCAGCGTACTTGGTTTTAAATCTGCGCTAAATACTTGTGGTATTTGTTGAATTTCTAATATTTCATTATTTTTTAAATCATTATTAAAGCGATAGTAATGTTGTGATCCTCTAATAGTCGTTGCTGGAAAGTTCTGAGGTGAAAGATCCGTTATTTTGTAACTAGAGGAGGAAGGCAATAAATGTGAATGCAAGGTAGAAGTTGATTCAGTAGGAAAATGTGAGCTGGTAGACACTTGTTGTTTATTTCGGGTCTTAGATTTATCTGGAGCTGTTAACATAAGAGATAAGCCAGGCTGAGTATGAAGTGGTATGGATGATTGATGTGTGGGCATAGGTGGTGGAGGTGGCTTGAGTATATTTTTGTTAAAATGTTGTTCGTTTGGAGGCCTCAAACCAAAAGTTGTCTGTTGATTTAGTTTATTTCCATTTACGTTACTAATTCCATTACCTATAGGTATATGATGAGGTCTATGATTAAGTGAAGATGGACTTTTTTTATATGGATGTTGAATTTTATTGTGATAATAAGTCACTTGGAATTGTCGATTATCCAGTGTATAGGCTTTGGAGGTATTTTTATCGTTGTGCAAATTATTGGGAACTTGGACATATTCAATGCCATTTGGCTTACCAACTATAACATCAGAATTAGCCGTTATAATTTCTCCAGGACGTATATATATACCACCATTATGTAAAGGTTGTTCCTGACGAGGAGCTGTTAATGTTGCTAAAGGTATTATGTTTGTATGTTTATCTTCATCATTTAAATTATAATGACTTTCATCTTCATCATCAGTTAGCAACAGAGGCGGTTTAATATGCAAACTTTGTGGTATAAATTCGCTGTAATTAGAAATGTCTTTGATGTGGTTTTTTATTGGTAATTTTTGGACCGGTATATATATGTGTTGATGTGTTGTATCCACCGTTGAATTTATTTTTTTGTTTGCAGATTGTTTACTTTCGATATTTTTAATAGGCTTAATACTTTCCCGATTTGTACCGAAATTATTTTGTAAAATGTCCGCCATTGCATTGAACATTGGTTTTAACGCAGTTAATCTTTGTATCAGTTGATTGGCGGCGGATGTTGTTTGGTCTCCTCCACCATTCAGAGATGAGGATATTTTAACATTTGTGGGTACAATTGTTTGATTACTAGGGGCCTTAACAATTGACAAGATTTGTTCTGAAGGTAAGGAAGCGATGACATTGCTTTCTTCAGCAAGATTTTCCTGATTTTCTGGGTGTTTAACATTTTCGACTAGTGATGGCGACTCCCCTAATTGAAATTCTTCATTAACATCAATGTCACTCTGCGACTGGGTTTGATGTTGTTCCACTGCTACATCAGTGTGTAGTACGGATTCATGATTCAATGTATTCATAAATGATAATGTTGGTGTAGCAGATGGTAAATTACTCTTGTACATTTCCATTGCCGAAATTCTTAAAGTTTGACCATCTTTTAATGTGGCTGTGGTGACAATAATACGATGTCGTTGTTGATTATATTTTTGCCGCTTTAGTTCCATTTTCATTTTCGCCAACAGTTCACTGTTTAAAAGAGTGGCGGGTACACTGTCCGTTATAACATTTTCTATAACACGGGTATAGTAGTTAAATACTGTTGACATGGGTCTAATGCTTACATCCGTTTGGCTAGTTCCCGTTTTAACATAACTATTCAATACCGTTGTTGTATAGTATGTAAACGTAGTTAAAAAAGTTTTAGTAGCATATATGTGTATATCGTTCAGTATTTTCGTCTGATCTATATGATGATCCTCATGTTCATTTTCTTCAGTTGGCAGTAAAGTATCATAGGTTGATAAATTTGAATTCGTATTAAATTTATCGCCAGAATCATCATCATAGGCATAATATGATGTCAGCACTGAAGTACTTTGAGATGGCATATACGATTTCGTTACGACCACTTGAGTTAGATTTCTTTTAACTGTTCGCATTTTGGATTTGTACTTTTCACTGAGAGTGACAGTTACTTCATTGAAGTAGGTATTTGTTTTCAGATTAGAAGTAGCTTTAGTTGTAGGCTGCAAGTAGGCTAGATAATCATGCGGACCAGTTATTGTGTTAACAACAGTGTGCTCGCTAGTCATCACTTGCAAATTATTATTGTTGTCTTGAAAGGTGTTAAAATATGAGTAAGTAGTTGGGAAAATTCCGACTGCTAATTCTGGCGTCTTTTTTATAAATACAAAGAAAAAATAAATAAAAAAATAAATTAATGGGTTTCATATTTTATAACATATTTGTAAACATAACATACATACAAAATACGCAAATGCATTTTTTATGGAGCTTCGTGTGGACTCATGGACAAGATACCGTGAATCAAGAAATTTTAGGCACACCATGGTTTTCAAGATTAATCTGTAAATAACACCGTTTCTTTTCAATCTAATAAAATATGATACCGTTTCATAAGTTGGTCGCTTTATTGATCATCAACACAAATACATATATTTCATATTTATTATTTGCAACAAATTATGCTAAAAAAAACTGAATAATCAACATAAAGCCATCTAAAAAAAAACTTTGAGCACAAAAGAGATAAGTTTTGACTTGTATACATTTAATATTTGGCAGGGCATCCATTAGCCTGAGTAATTGCTTCTAAGCGGCGAGGCATACTTCTTACTGGGATACATGTCTTACACGGTGCACTATGGTTACAAATCGATTTTTTTTTTGGCATAAATTAAAATAATCATGCCAGAGCTTTTAATTTCTGTATATTTAATTGTAACGCCCACTAAATGGAAGTATCTTAACTGAAATTATTAATTTCATTGTACTCAAAATAAAACTTTACTAATAAAATGACTGCATAGACCTGGTCCACACTAGTAAACTATTGCTAAGAAACTTTTTCTTAATTCTCTTTTGAAGTTTCCTTAATGTCCACACATAGAAACTTTTGTTTCAGAAACTACGTATTAATTGCATTGATTTGTTGTTGTACGGCGAGAAGAATAACTGCCGGTCCACACTATGAAACTTTTTTTGGGAAATTTTTGATTTTGCGTGAGAGAGAAAGAGAAAGAATATCATTCATCTCTCTCGCAGTACGGAGTTTCAGTACTCGGAAACTTGTTTACAACAAATCAATGCAATTAATACGTAGTTTCTGAAACAAAAGTTTCTATGTGTGGACATTAAGGAAACTTCGAAAGAGAATTAAGAAAAAGTTTCTCAACAAAAGTTTCCTAGTGTGGACCAGGTCTAACAAAACAAAACAAGTTTCCGAGTACGAGAAACTCCGTACCGCGAGAGAGATGACTGATATTCTTTCTCTCTCACGCAAAATCAAAAATTTCCCAAAAAGAGTTTCCTAGTGTGGACCGGCAGATACTAAAAAGTATGCTAACTGTCAAATTGATATTATGGATTTTGACAGACAGCGTATATTAAAGTTCATAAATAAAAAACTATCAGCTGTGCTCTCTCATTCACCTACATAAATTCGGCTTTCTCAAAATTTTGTTGTTATATTTCTGTGTGGATTTTAAAAAAGTTGCTTACTGCCGGTCAACACAAGGAAACTTTTTTTTGGGAAACTTTTGATTTTGCGTGAGAGAGAAAGAGAAAGAATATCATTCATCTCTCTCGCGGTACGGAGTTTCTTGTACTCACTCTATTTCAGAATTCTTCCGAGTTTTGGATATGAAATTTTACGAATTCTAGTCTCTTTTTTTGTTTTTGTCAGAAAGAAATGGCTTACGGCGGGACCTCTTCCACGTTTTCTTTAAAACTTTGTTTAATTTGTTCGCACAATTTCACAGCGGAAATCTGTTACAATAAGTAAGCGACCACATCTGCTTTCAAAATCTAAATATTTAGTTTTTTAATAGTGCTTAATAATATTTCTTAAACTGGTATAAAGCCTCTGTACGATGGCACCAAATAATAACAATAATTTTACGGAGATCTAAGGAAATTTCAGAACGGCTGTTTTTGCTAGAATTTAATATAAACAAGTTAGAGTGCTATATTCGGCTGAACCGAATCTTAAATACACTCCACCCGCTAAATTTATATTAATACTCTTTTAATTGATCAAATATTTATAGAAATAAGTTTTCTCATGCCTTAAATAGAAAAACCCCAAGATTTAAACAGCTTAAATCTGTATTACAAACGCCATTTTCTTTCATATTTTTAAAGCGCCCTAAGATATGCTTTAGCGATACTAGGGCAGGACCTAGTATGGCAGATATGACCAATTATGGACCGATCGTAAAAAATCTTTAAGAAACATTTCTGTATATATATAGAAATATTTCAGTAAAATTTTGTATCTATATCGTAATTTAGTAATAAACACACATTAGTTTAAGTGATTTTCGGAAGGGAACCTTGTATCGCACACATATTATGAACCGATCGTGAAAAAAATTTTAAAATATAATTTTTGTATACAAAACTAATATTTGTGCAAAATTTTCTATCAATAGCTTTATTTGGTAATGAGTAATGTGCATTTAAAAGATTTTCGTAAGAGGACTTTGTATGGGAGCTATGACCAATTATGTAACATTAATATATATATAGACACAATTTTGGCTAAATTCTGTATCTATATCATTATTTGGTAATGAATATTGTGCATTAAGTGATTTTCTTGTATGGGAGCTATGACCAAATATGGACCGATTGTGAAAAAATTTTATAGTGTGATTTGTGTATATAAGAGCAATATTTGTGCCAAATGTATGTATATCAATATTTCGTAATGAGTTATGTGCGTTTAACTGATTTTTGGGAGGGAACCTTGTATGGCACCTATGACCAAATATGAATCGATCTTGAAAAAATGTTGAAATAATATTTCTGTGTACAAAAATAGTATTTATGACAAAATTTTTTATAAATATCACTATTTGGTAATGAGTTCAGTAAGTGTTTTTCTGAAGGCACCTTGTATGGGAACTATGACCAATTATGGATCGATCGGAAAAAAATTTCACAGTAATATTTCTGTACATAAGAGAAATACTTGTACCTAATTCTATATGGATATCTTAATTTAGTAATGAGTTATGCGCGTTTAAGTAATTTTCGGTAGAGGACTTGTATGGGAGCTATGTGCAATTATGGACCGATCCAGAAAATTTCTTCTCTATATGAATTTTATTGGCATAGAATTTTAATTTGTAAAATTTTGTTAAGATATCAACATTATGAGGGAAGTTATTAACAATAAACTTATTTTCCGGAAATATGTACTTTCGTATGGGAGGTATAAGAAATTGTGGACCGATTCCGGAAATTTTCATAGGAATAAAGTTCTCATGTAAAAACAAATGTATGATGATTTTTATGGAATTATTTTGCATAGTTTTAGTGAAAATTACATCAGAATGTAAAAAATGCTTATTTTTTCGAAGTTGTTTTAAATTTTGATTCATAACTTTTCCCGATGTAAACCGATTTTGCTCATTTTCGATACCAAACTGCCTAGGACAATAGGGAATACTGGCCAAATTTCAATAATTTATTTCACTTCGTTTTTACGTGAGCACAGACGTTACACAGACAGACAGACGGATGGACGGACAGACGGATATAGATAAATCGACTCAGAATTTCATTAGGACCAAGAATATATATACTTTGTTGGGTCTCAGATGAATATTTCTTGGTGTTACACACGGAATGACAAACTTATATATACCCTCTATCAAAACTGATGGTGGTGGAGAGTATAAAAATAAATGTTGACATTTAAAACTGGCTAATTAGTAAAATAAAACGTGCCTAAACTTTTTGTACGTGGGTTTATGAGAATGGTCAATTGAATTAACCTGCTATTAAACGATATCAAAATTATTTCTTAAAGTTAAGACGAAAAAAATTATTGGCAGTTCATTCTTGAAAATCATAGTGTGCATAAATTTTTTGGTTCACTGGATTTACACATTTAAAAACCATTTAAGAATTTTGCATATTTTTTTCATAGCACCATCCGACGCTCAAAATTAGATACGTTCCAGATAATATAAGTCTGAAACTAGAGATTAAATGAAGCAAAACTGCGTGGACAGTTTTTTTTTATTTCGTGATCCAGTTCCCTTGTAAAAGGACTTCAAAATTTTAAGAAGCGCATAAAAAAATTATGAATACTTCTGCTTACCCTACTATGCAAAATTTGATGTCAAATAACTAATAAGAGTTGTAAAATATTTTGTGTTATTTTTTTTTATTGTGTCAGGATCAAAAGATATCAAAAATGGCCTCAAAATTGTTTTTCTGAAAAAAAAAATATTGAATACCTAAATAGATATTAAAGGATAAACATTTTAAAGACATTTTTGACATCTTTTTATCCTGACAAAATATTTCCCAACTCTTCTTGTTCTGTTGAGATCAAGTTTGGCATTGTGTGAGTAGTAGAAGTATTTTAAAATATTGTTGGAAAAATATACTTCCCTAAAATTTGAAGTCCTTTAAGAAGGACACAGGATCACGAAATGAAAAACTAAAAACTCAGTATTTCTCGATTAAATGTATAGTTTCAAACGTATATCATCCGGTTCATATCTAACGATTTTTTCTCTTTTGTCGAACGGTGTAATAAGTAAGCATAATTTTGCATAATATGTCATGTATTTAAGGCATATTTAACGTTTTTAGCGCATATTTTGATAAGTTTAGCTTTATTTTTATATATTTTTGTTTAATGTTAAGAAAAATTTACTTTTTCAAAATTTAATTTTACAGCCCGTTTCAAAATTTTTTGTTTGGAATGTGGCCACCTATAAAACTATTGTTAAAATTGTATTACGTGGGCCGCTTGGAAGAGGGCCAGGTGAAATCCTGGACCATTTTCAATACCAAACTTTTAAAAGAAGGAATATTTGTGAATATGAATGAATATTTACAGACAGACGGACGGTGGAAGTATTATTAATCATGTTACAAATTATGAAGAAACAGACAATTGAACAATTGTTTTTATTATTAAGGTAAATTTGTTCGTTACTATAATACTTACCCTTGTTAAGGTTACGCCAACTGTTTGACTTGGAGAGATTTTTGGATAATTTCTTTCTTCCGTAGCTATATTCGAAATTACCTTCTCTCGACTTTCAACCGTAGTGCGTCCATCCTGGACATATGTTGTTCGGTATGTGTACGTCGTTAAGCAAGTTTTTGTGATAAAGTGATTGGTATGGAAAGGTATATTAAAGTTTAACTAAAATAAAAAATTAAATATTATATACATACATTATGGTGTGTGGTTTGCATGTTTTTTAATATTCTAATAATCACATTAAACTTTTGTATATTTCAAAAAAAAAAAACGGTTAGAAAAATTCTTTGTTACATTGGAAAGAAAATGCAAAAACGATTTAAATTTTTGTAGAATTAGGAATATGTATTTTACACAATTTTTTTAACCAAAATTTTGCCATAGTACAAAAATTATTTAATGTTTTACTGATTTGTTTCAATTAAATGTTGGTAAAATTTATTTTTTTATTTTGCAAAAGAAAAGATCAACGTTGATTACCACCTTTACAACATGACATTTCGCATATAAACGATAAATTTTTAATAAGTAATTTTAATCCATTTTTCTGTGTTTTTAAATATTGGTCTAACGTAAACCAAAACATTAATTTAAATATATAATTACACGAATTGCTTGAGACAATACTAATTAAAATTTGAAAAAAATTATGTAAATAAAATAAAAAAAATTAAAACAAATGTTTTTATTTTCCTTTGTTATAATATTATCTTATACCATGACATAAGTGTCAAAATCATGCTCTATTCGACTATGTGCTCGTAGAGAACCGCAAACGCAGATGTATAGTGGCGAGTAAAAGTGTATTCATGTTGGCAAAATTTTCTAATAAAAAGTCCATAAAATTTTTTCTATATTTGTTATACTACATTTTATAAAAAAAATCAATTACAACTCTGGTTATCGTGCACGATCACAAGTGTAAATTTATTATGTACCTTTTGTTTTCCTCGAGCTTTTCTTTGATATCGATCTCTTTTCTATAGAATCGCAATTTAAGGACGTAATAGTTAAATCTCATTAATTTGAAAGTGGATTTATTAGGCATAAAAAGCAAATTCAACTAAATATAAGAGGTTTGGATACCTTTGTCCTGTATAAAATAATGCGTTTATTAAAAATGCTTTAAAGTTTCCAAAATTTGATTTATAAATCAATTTAATCAATGTAAAGAAAGTTTTTAATAAATTGTCTACAAAAAAAAATACTGAAAATCTGAAGGAACATGTTTGATGCCCCGCTGTGGAACCATTTAAAAAAAAAAACTACCCAGTGAAGTATCTGAGGAAGTTGGAAGAAAGTTATGGACTTTTAATAATTGATATGTTTTAAATAATAAAAATGTTAAATGACAAATTTCATAAAATAATAAAAATTTTAGGGGTTTTTCTAGCAGTCGTAAAAATCAGCGAGAAGTTTTTAAAAAAATATGTAGAAGTATTTTTATATAACTACGTACTTTTATATACATACATATGTACATAAGGGTGTTCCGTTTCAATGTACTAAATACGAGAAAAAGAAGAGATCCTCAGTTCCCTATCTGCGATTGAAAATCTTGATCTCAGTAAAATATGTACATTGCAACGACGTATTTTCCACCTTATGCTGGGGTAGAACTCGCGGCTCTTAGGGTTCGTTCTGCAATCTTTTCGAATTGGGTGTCAAAAAATTCCGTAATTTTGAGCTTATCGCGGGAAAAATAATTAAAATTTTTGTTAGTGTAGTTGTGGTCCGCAGAATGACTTTTATTGTATTATAAGAGGCATATAAATTTGAAAAAAAAAATTCTAAAAAATTGTGAAGTGGACTAAACCAAATGCTAAAAATTACGACAATTTTGACACCCATTTTGATAAAAAGCGAAAACAATCTCCAATTCTCCAACCTACTAAAAATCAAATATTCTACAAAAAATTTTAAATGATTTTTTACCGTAATCAGCTCAAAATTACGGAATTTTTGAGACCCATTTCGAAAAAATCTAAAATATTTTATTTTTCAAAAATTAAACTGAGTTCAGGAATTTTAATCGCTGGTAGGAAACTTAGGACCATTCCAAAAACATTATGTTTTATTTTCCTCGTGTTCAGTATATTAATACGCATCGACTGAGTGTTATTCCTACATGAAATTCTTAAAAAGGCTGTTGCTCGGGACACTCTAATGTACATAGGTACATATAAGAACGCTTCCATTAAGAAAATTATAAGTTTGAAAAACGCGTTTTCGGTCAGAATGATAAAATGATAGAGAATTTTTTTGCTTCATAATATCAGTAGACATTTCGGCCAAATATGTGTAAGTATATGAGTTAATTTTTTTTAATTTTCTGAAGTTAATTAAGTGGACTTTTTATTTATTTTAATTTCGTTCCTCATAGAGCTTAGTAGAGAGATTTTGGTTGATATAAAACTTGATTATGTCATATTTCAGTGCTATACTGGCATTTTAAAGTAAGGGGAGATTGTATGAGAGGTAGGGTAAACTTTGGACCAATCGCCATAAAAGTTGGTAGATAAGTTTTGGTTAACGTGAAACATGATTATGTAAAATTCGTTCGCGTTAAAGTAATTTCCTGAATCGGGAATAGGGACAATTATGAACCGTTCATTATACAATTTGGTAGAGATTTTGCATGGTATAAAGATTTTGCATGGTATAAAACTCGATCATGAAATTTGGGAGAACGAAAAAGGTAGAAGTAAAACTAGTTATGATGAATTTCATCGCTGTACTTGTCAGTAATGAACTTAAAATTCATTTTCTGAAGGGGAGGTAGGGTCAATTATGAACCGATCCTCATAAATTTTGGTAGAATGGTTTTGTTAAATGGAATGTTTTTGTTATTTACATACATATGTCAAATTTCGTCGTGGTGTTTTTAAGTCAGCAATGAACATTAAAGAAATTTTCTGACGGGTTATTTCTATTAGGTTAGGACCAATTATGGACCTACATATTTCTGCCATACTTTATCTCTGCTGCAGAATCTTTTTCTATTTTAACTCTTGCATATTTGTGACTTATTTTATATGAATTGTGATCAGTGATCAGTTTATAAACGATAATGTTGTACAATGGTTATTATTAAAAATTCTTTATTAAAAATGTAATTAATATTTAATTGTCGGCACTCGTAATAACATATTAAGTCTAAAGAGATATAGACTAGACACTAGGCCAAGGGAAATAGACACATTCAATACAAAAGCCGAAAAATACAATTTTTTAACTCATAAAAATGTAAGAACAACAAAAATATATCTTCAGCATTGAAGAAATTAGATTAGGTATTTAATTACCTGTTGGATTGATTCATTCACAGCAATATTATCATCCCCCGAAGTTAGCGATGATGGAAATAGAAGTATCATCATTTGATTTTTGATCGTGCTAGCAGCTAAAGTCATCGGTTTGTTACTATACTGCTGTATTTGGCTATTTGAAAGGTCTGGGACAATATGGTCGGGTGTTTTCGTTTTATCACCAGCTATAATAACCTCAACACCGTTAGACATTATGCGTGTGGCTAGATTGTAACGAGCTTCATCAATATCATCGCTTTTACTTTGCTCATTGTTGTCATTATTATCCACGTCGTATCTATAGTCATACGAAGTCTTCAATGGAGTTGAGTCGCGTTGAATAAATGTATCAGCCTTTGGCGCCTCTTGACCAGAGTCAAAATGTTCAAACTGTTTGGATTCTTGTGAAGCTAAAAGCATTTACAAATGTATATTGATATATGTTTGAATTTCCTGCTACACAAACCTTATAATTTCAAAAACTCTTACCACTTTATGACCCAAAAACCAAAATGTTATAAATAATATGTACATACATTTATATGCAGTTGTAAAAAAGACAATTGAATCACTGGTGGCTAACTAGTTATAAATATACCTACATAAATATGTATTTGCACATAAATACATATAATAGATTTCTGCGAATTATTTTAATTAAATATTTATTAATACTGAACGCTAGAGGAAGAGAGAATAATATTTGCATCCACCCAAAGTCCAATTATCCAACGAAGATAATATTCTTCATAACCATGCCACAGTGGGGCAGAATGGAATTTTTTTGGAAATAAATCTGGCATTTCTAAACGGCTGATCCGATCGGGATAAAATTTGGCGTGAGCGTAGCCAAGGAGTATTCGAGTTTAAGTTTTGAAGATGAACACTGCAGATGCCCCAGGGACGGCGCTGTGGCGGCTCAAAGTAGGGTACCTACGACATGTAAAATTTTCAAACTCGTGCCATTTTCTTGTTTTTCACCCAAATACAAAGATTTTTATATATTCTGAAAGCGCTCGACGAAATCTTGAAAAAACATGCTTGGACATACTTATCTCTTATAATATCCGAGTTATAGGCATTTAAAAATTTAGTGATACAAAATTTACCATATCTTGGTCCGCCTTTTTTTGAATACCGGGCGTAATTTTGGACCAAATGGACTCAATTTTTTCTTGTTGTTAGACAACAAAATTTCCAATAATATACAAAAAATTTCAGATCAATATCATTTACAGATCCAAAAATATACGTTTTTTAATTTAAAAATTCAAAAAATTTTAGATTTTTGCCGTTTTTTTTGCCAAAAATGTGTCTTAACTCTTTTATTAATAAAATAAAATTTTCTTTAAGAACATATAACAATTTTATAGTTTTCTAAGGTATCTTTACGCAGAACGCTTTGGCGTAAAAAACTTGTCCTATTTTTTGAAAATTTTGCCACTGCGTCCTTCCGAATATGACCTATTTTTTATCAAAACTTCAACTTTGGGCGACATGTTCTAAAATCCCAAAGCTGGGATCAGAAAACTGAAAGCAGTTTTGGAAACCTCAATATGTTTTCTATTTACTCCAAAAGTATTTTCCCAGCCCTGAAAGAAATGTGGACCCTATGGGCAAAAAAGTAAAAAAATCCCATTTTTGGGATTTTCATTCCTCTTTTTGGGAATTGCGGGATGCCCTTTGACCTTTTCAATTTTTTTTTTGCATTTTATTATTTGAAACGACAAATTTAACAAGCGTTGAAAATTTCATTGAGTTTTGTTCATAAATAAAGATTTTGTCATATATTACATATTTGTTTAATTTCTAAAACTATGATTTATATCAAAATTTTAATAGGGTCGCAGATAGCTACAACAATTTAGTCCATATTTATCCCTTAATATCATTTTTTAGTTAGATATGGAAATTCTCGACCCTTTACAAAAAATTTCAAGCCAATATCTCAATTACATTCAAAAATATGTTCATTTAAACCTGTGTCCTTTAATTTCATCTTTTTCATATTTTAGTATTAAGTATGACAGAACATATTTAAATCTTATATTTACCTATTTTCTATTTGTTTGCTTATCCTTATAATTGAAAGGTCCTATTATGCTTAAATTTTCAAAAATTTATAACTATTTTTTACCTAATTTTTTTCGACAGATCATTTCGTTCTGTTTCGTTTATGATCATGTAGGTAAAAATATACAGGTAATGATAATTTTGATTCATTCACTAATAAGAAATATCAATGACTGAATTACAGGTTATAGTAAATAGTCCTAAATGTTAATAGGTAGATAATTCGTAATTTTTTACTTTGGAATAACTGTATCGGAAATGACAAGAATTGGTATATAAGTAAACTTCTTAGATTTTAAGTACCATATTTAATAAATCTACAATGAAGATTACATTAAAGTACGAAGAGTTGTGTTCCGTTTTATGGAGTGTATCTTCAAAAGGGCCAGAAAGAATTGAAGACATTTCAAATTATATAAAAACTACATATAGTAGAAAAGTAGACAAAACAGGCATATCAAAAATTGAAAACTTTTTAAAACTTTTTGATGTAAAAAGTAAGTCTGTGGATGGAAATCAAAAGAAATTTCGATTAAAATTATGTAGTTGGATGGAAAATACTACGGAAATCTCAACTTACAACACATCAACAGGAGCGCCTTGCAAGTCATACGAAGACTTATGTTCAAGGTCAAAAAAAAAAAGAGGGTCACACAAAAACTTTTTTCAATCTCAAATGAGGAAATTGCTGATATATTTAACGAAATGCTGAAAAAGAAAAACCAAATATTAAGGAAAGCTCTGCATGAAAAAGGACACATTATCATACAAGGCGATCCAGGAAAAAAACAAACTATCCTACCATCACCTATTGCTGTTAATGATGTGGAAGCTTGTATTGATATATCATCTTTGCTCGAAAACACAGCATCAAGAATTGTGTCAGACTTTTCAGAAGACCAACTAAGGAAAATTCATAACTGTGATGTTGTCTTAATGTGTAAGTGGGGATGTGATGGTTTATCAGCACTTCCAGAATACAAACATGCTTGTGGAAGTCGGACATTAGCAGACTACAAAAGTGTATTTATGTCATCATTAGTGCCATTACGAATTCGTTCATATTCCCTTAATCCATCATCGTCAAGCATCGGAAATTCATTTGAAGATATATGGATCAATACAACTCCGGGTTCAAAAAATTTTTGTAGACCCATTGGATTTGAATATATAAAGGAGTCAAAGAAAACAACAAAAGATTTAGTGGAATATTTAAAAGATGAAATAAATGCACTGGAGCCCATTTGCATAAAAATAAAGGAATTCTCTATTAACGTATCATATCAGCTAAGCTTAACAATGATTGATGGAAAGGTCAGCAATGCCATAACAGAAACTTCTTCCTTCTGGAGATGCTCAATATGTAATAAGAAAAAGTCGCAATTCTCAAATATAAACAAAAGCAGAAGTATTAATTAAGAAGTCCTGTCTTTCGGAATTTCACCACTTCATGCCAGAATAGATTTTTGGATTACTTTTTACACATAGCATACGACCACAAATATAGAAGCGTGCCAGAGAATCTTACTAAATCAACAAAAAATAATGAAGAATTGAAAGAACTGAGAGCTGCGGAAAAAAGGAGAATCCAAGAAGAATTTAAAGTTCAGATGGGATTAAACATCGACAAACCACTTCCAAGTTGCGGTAGTACAAATGGTAATACGGCGAGAAGGTTTTTTCGTGATTTTGAAATTACTTCAAAAATAACTGGAATCGACAAGGAGTTGCTTCGAAGAGTTAACACTATTTTAATGGCACTGAATAGTAAACATAAAATTAATGAAAATCGATTTGGGGAATATACATCTGAAATTTCTAAATTACTTGTATCTCTGTATCCATGGAGGGAACTAACACCAACAGTACACAAAGTATTGTGTCATGGTCAAATAATAATTGAATCGAATGTTCTTCCACTTGGAGAGTTAACAGAAGAAGCCCAGGAAGCGAGGAATCGAGATTTTAAGCATGTTCAACTATTCAGCTCAAGAAAATGCTCCAGGAAATCACAGAATGAAGATATTTTTAATAGTTAATTTCTATCTTCTGATCCTGTTCTTTCAACTATGCGAAAAAGATGGATTTGTTATGAAACTCTATCATCTCAAAACAAGGAAGATTTAAAGGACTTATATTACCTTCTGGATATGTATACCGATATGACAGATTATTTTATAGAAAATAAGTAGTGTTAGGAATTAACTATATAATTAGGTTGTAAGAATTAATTGTATTATGTTTAAGATAAACAGTTCAAATAAAAATAGCTATTATACTAACTGATGATATTGTATTAAATTGTGTTTTATGTTTCGGTGGGCGGGAAAGGTGGTTTGTGTGGGGTGATTTAGGTGTTGTTGTGCGTGGCTCATAATAAAATTATAATTTTTTTATTGTATATACAATGTTATAGTCTTTAATAAATTAATTAACTAAATAATTTTTAAAAACTGTCCAAATATTTTATTCAACACCAAATGTATATTCTGTCATACTTAATACTAAAATATGAAAAAGATGAAATTAAAGGATACAGGTTTAAATGAACATATTTTTGAATGTAATTGAGATATTGGCTTGAAAATTTTTGTAAAGAATCGAGAATTTCCATATCTATTAAGGGATAAATATGGACTAAATTGTTGTAGCTATCTGCGACCCTATTAAAATTTGGATATAAATCATAGTTTTAGAAATTAAACAAATATGTAATGTATGACAAAATCTTTATTTATGAACAAAACTCAATGAAATTTTCAACGCTTGTTAAATTTGTCATTTCAAATAAGAAAATGCAAAAAAAAAAAAAATGTAAAGGTCAAAGGGCATCCCGCAATTCCCAAAAATAGGAATGAAAATCCAAAAAATGGGATTTTTTACATTTTTGCCCATAGGGTCCACATTTCTTTCAGGGCTGGGAAAATACTTTTGGAGTAAATAGAAAACATATTGAGGTTTCCAAAACTGCTTTCAGTTTTCTGATCCCAGCTTTGGGATTTTAGAACATGTCGCCCAAAGTTGAAGTTTTGATAAAAAATAGGTCATATTCGGAAGGACGCAGTGGCAACATTTTCAAAAAATAGGACAATTTTTTTATGCCAAAGCGTTCTGCGTAAAGATACCTTTTAGAAAACTATAAAATTGTTATATGTTCTTAAAGAAAATTTTATTTTATTAATAAAAGAGTTAAGACACATTTTTGGCAAAAAAACGGCAAAAATCTAAAATTTTTTGAATTTTTAAATTAAAAAACGTATATTTTTGGATCTGTAAATGATATTGATCTGAAATTTTTTGTATATTATTGGAAATTTTGTTGTCTAACTAACAAGTAAAAATTGAGTCCATTACGCCCGGTATTCAAAAAAAGGCGGACCAAGGTATGGTAAATTTTGTATCACTAAATTTTTAAATGCCTATAACTCGGATATTATAAGAGATAAGTAGTATGTCCACGCTTTCAGAAAATATAAAAATCTTTGTATTTGGGTGAAAAACAAAAAAATGGCACGAGTTTGAAAATTTTACATGTCGTAGGTACCCTACTTTGAGCCGCCACAGCGCCGTCCCTGGCGCATCTGCAGGGTTCATCTTCATTCTGCCCCACTGTGCCATGTAGCATGGTAAAAAATACCCTATTCATTCGTCGACTCTAAAGTGGCTCCGACAAAATTTGAGGACTCTAACTGTTATATCATCTCAGATATACTTATTTAATATTTTCTTAATATGGGCGTGGCTCCTCGCCCACTTGAATTTCAAAATTTTCACAGGAATACACTGTCCAAGAAAATCGGTTCAGCCGTTTAGTAGTTTATAAACTTCAAATAAAAAGGCAGTAAGAAATCAAACGTATTTTTGAAATGTATTTCAAATTTAAAAAAGGCTAGAGGTAAGCTTGAAACTAAAAATATTTTTAAACGTATTTCAATTATTATTTATTATTATTGTCATACATATTTCAAACCCTAATTATAATGCTAACTATTGCAAAATTCATATATTTTTTTTACATCACCTGAAATTAAAACATTTATACATACATTTTAGCATATTTTCCTTTATATATCCGATTATTTCTCCTATATTTAGAGGTTTATCGCTCCCTAGCTGTAGATAAAATGTTCTGTTTTTATTTTTCTAAAAAAATTTACTTTTTGAAAGCAAATTTTCTAAGTTCAATTAAAACAAAACTTTGAAAATTGTATAAATATCACACATTATATTTTTTTAAACGTTTTTTGAAATTATCATTTTTATTTCAAAGGCTAAACTTTAAAATTTGAAAACAATTTGAAAAATACATTATTTAGTTAAGAAATTTTTCAAAAATATTCACAGGTTTGAATCGATGTTTATTGGGTACAAACATACAAACACACATTTATTTATATATATATTAATTCATGACAGAAATTGACTTTCGAAAAGATTCCATACGGTTTAAACCGGGAAATCACTATAATATTAAGGACTAATTGAAAGTAAATTGAAAAAAAAATTATAATTGAATCATTCAGAATTGTATATAACTTTAAATGCAATTGCTAAAGTCGTAAAAATATTGGATTTTTTTATTTTTGACTAGCTTATTAACTGTATATTTTATCAACTTGTCTATTAAACGTCTATAGTAATATAGTTTAATATAGAAGACAACGAAGTATGAAAACGACTGAAAATATCTTTCATATTTTTAGGACTGTGATTTATTCATGGTGATTGATAATTCACTGGTTAATTCTGTGACTGAAATCATCAAATTTTAGTTACTTGCAATGTCGTTGGCGATCCAGCTTCTGTATAATATACAAAATAAATTGTTATCTTTTCAATACACATATACTTCTGAACTGGAATATAAGAAGAAATTGTAGAGGACAACACCCCAATTTTTAATGTAGAATTATTTTGAAATGAAGACCCACAAAACTGAAACGTGATTACAATCACGGGATCAGGTTCAGTGTTTTTAAAAGTTCTGATTTAAAAATCATGTTCGATTTTGTTTACAAAGATTTGATTCAGACCTTCAAATATTTACCCAGGACACAAATTTTTATTTAGTTTGAAAGGAGGATGTATATATGTACATCAAGTCAGAAGAAATACACCCAGGCCTCTATCGGGCCTGTTGTGCTCTCTTTTACCAGTGCCTCAGGTGGGAATCGAACCGAATTTTTAAAAACGGTATCTTAGAATGAACTAAAATTTTATTTTCGGTAGGAACAACATTGCATTATTTGTTCGTACAAACACATTAAAAATGGTATATCAAAGTCTATATATAAAAAACTATCAACTGTTCTCTCATGTTCTCCTACATTAATTCGGCTTTCTCAAAATTTTGTTGTTGTATTTCTGTGTGTATTTTAAAAACGTCGCGCACAGACCTTGCTTCGACAAATGCTGATCAGCAACTGATTTGATTTTGTTTTTCAAGTTGAGAGCAAACCAACTGATATTGCTCATTATAAAAAGAAGAAGAATTAAACCTATAGTGTATGTGTATCAACTTAGCGTCAGCAGAATTTTCTTACCCTATCACGCGTGCTATGTAATGGCAATATTGAGCTCCTCTGATTTATGCCGATTGGTAACTACTGTCTGTGGCATAAGTTATCAAATAACCGTTACATGCTTACATACTAAAAATAATTTAATTTTGTACAAGGCGAATTTATTATAAGGTGGTGCTGATTATTATTCCATATAAAAAACTTTTATCACACATATATTTTTTTTTGAAGTTTATAAACATTTTCAGTAAAAATTTAAGTAGGTATAAAGATGAAGTAAGTGCCAAGTGTATACACCCTGTGTTGGAGTGTGAATTTGAAAAGCAAAATCAAATTGCCAGATACAAAATTAAATTGGAATCGAAAAGATTATTTTGCTTTTTCGCATTCGGTAAAAATAATCTGGTCACGTTAGTCATATAAATAGTATGTACTAAGTAAATATTGTAAGTCAAAAGACGATTCTATTGCTTTAATAATAACTGCATATTCTGAATCAAAAAATATTAATAGAAATTGTTACTGTTTTGTGAAAAATATTTTTATTGAAAAATAATAATAAACATAAAGCAAAATTAATAAAATAATAAAAAAAACTATTACAATATGACTTCAATTGTTCAAAATGAAAAATATATACAAAAACAACAAAATAATAAAATATATGTAACAATTATGTTTTTCTAAATATTTTAGTTTATATACTATTTGAAAAAGTTTTATTAAACATATGTTTATAATTAATATATATGTATTAATTTATTTATAATCTGTTGAAGGGTCCAGTAAAACAAAAATTATAGTATACCAAAAAAGTTGTATTTTCGTAACATACACCATTTATAAACTTTGACTTTCAACAATTAAATTTACATTATTCTACTAAAAATTGTTCCATTCCTGTTTTGTAGGTAGTATGTTTTACAAAATTTGAAGTATTTTTTATTTTAAGCTAAATTTTGTAGAATTTGATGTGAATTTGATATGGATATGTTTATGCATAATTTACATACATATGATAAATATTTTTTATTCGTTTAAGATTGTATAAGATAAATGAAATTATCATTAAATAAAATAACTTAATTTAAATCCATTACCAAATTAGAGCTACATACATATGTTCAACAACGGTTAATTTAATGTTTTTCCCAATGGATTCAAATGAAATACTTTGGGTTAAATTGCGGAATTAATAAATAATAAACTCAATCGATGAAAACCTGCTTTTCTTTTATTATTTATTTATTTTTTATAGTTATTTTATTACACTGTACAACATAATTTTTAACACATGTCCCAAACCATATACATATACATGAAAGTACATAAATAATGTGGTAAATCCGCTTTGTTTTTGTCATTCCGTTTACATCATATCAAAATGTCGCTCGTAGGCCCCATAAATAATATATGTATATTCTGGGTCTTGTAAAATTCTAAGACAATCTAGATATTTCAGTCTATCTCTTGAAAACAGAGGAAAGCACCTACAATTATTTAAATTTCCCAAAATATTCTCTATTGAACAGAAATGTTTGGTATTTTACGGTTTCACATGGGCTTATTAAAAATACTTGTATAATGATGAAATTCGATACCAAATTTCATGAGTATCGGTCCATAATTGGCCCTATCTCTTATTACGAATCTTATGCGATGTTTCCATTAGCTTCAAATCACTATATTTTTATATAATTTTTTTAAATTAAACTTTAAAAATAAAAAAATCGCAGTTGTAAATTTAAAAATTATAATTTATTCTTTTTTTAATTCAAAATTAAATGTCACTTCTTCGATGAGAATATTCAAAAGCGAGTTAAAAGTTATTCGAATTTAAGTTTTGGATGCCATTTTATTTTATATTTTCCCTGTAGAAAATTGAAAATTTCGATATGTATGAGAACAAACAATATTTAAAACACAGAAATCGGTTGAAAATTGCAAGAGTAGATATAACCCAACTCAAAAAATCGATTTCGACGAAATTTGCCCTAAAGTTAGTACTGTTGGATAGTAGGTCACAAACTTTTAGCTCTATCGGTCAAGAACTGTAGGACTTAGAGGAGTCAAGGTTCTATATTTTGGTCATACAGAGTTTTATTCCAATGAGTTCAACTTTTCACCTATTGGTCCTACCAAAAATTGTCCAAAGGAGTTCAGATAGCTATTTTTTCATTCTTTAAAAAAATATATATTTTTTTTAAATGGGCCCATATCCCTTAATGGGATGTGAGTGGGATATCCATCAAAAAAACTATTTTTAATTCAAGAATATTTTTTTTTTTTTTTTTTCAATATTTGGCACTTAATTTTCCCCTATTTTTTCAAAATGGACGTTTCTGTTGTTTATTAAATTTTTTATTTTTTTAATTTTTATATTTGCACAATACACAATCGACTGTTACGCTGAATGTCGTAATTTTTTTGTTATTGGTTGTGTTTTTGAAAACATGCCAATAATAAAAAAATTATGACATACAAGGATACAACACTAAACGCCGATTGTTAATTGGACTATTGAAAATAAAAAACGGTTTAGTCAAAAAATTATTAATCGTTGGTGTAAAAGCTTTTGTTACTGGACCCTTAAATATTGGACAAGCTATTGAATAATATTTCAAACATTTTTTTAATATTAAATTTATTATAACATGTATATTATAAAATATCTAAAGAATACAAATTACAAAATACATATATAGAAATATGGCTTAAAAGTAGTTATTTTTATTAATTATAATTTTTACAATTGTTTTGTTTTCTTCGTTAACATTAGCATTGCTATATCCCTTTAATTATATCCGAAGTTGACAAGATTGCCAGAACATAGTAGGATATACATGTTATAAAAGTAACACAGTTATATGTAATAAAAAAGAATAATTAAAATTAAAATATGCAGGCAGTCATACGACTACTTGTTATAACAAAAAAATTACATTATGGAAAGTATACTAATATATCAATATACATATAATATATATCAATTTAATAAATAAATATCAATTTTGAGTTTTGACAATAAACATATTTTTTTGGATTTTATTTTAAAATTGTCTGAACTAAGCAATTTTACGGGATTGTTTCAACCAAAGTTTGCTTAAATATTAAAGCTTGAGTAATCCTCTCTTGATTTTGCTTGTTATGTACTTCGTAGTTTAAAAGATTATTTTTATTAACATTTTTACTGAACCCTCTGGGGTTCTTGTTATTAATTGATGAACATAAATATTTAGGTGTATTTACATTTTTTCTAATTCCGAAGAGTGTATGACTGAAATAATATTTAAGACAATCCTCTCATCGACTTTCAAGTGTAGAAATTTGTTTACAAAGGTAAAAATATTTTTTTTAATTATTAAATATTATTTTTTGCTTTAATTAATATTTAGTCAAATATTATTTAATAATTAGTTAAATATTAAAAACTTGAAATCGATGATTATTATTTTCAAACTTAAAACATATTTTTCCATTTTCAGACTATGAAGCATATGCGGAACCCGAAATTTAATAATCTGCACTCATTGAAAATAAAAAAAATGTCTAGTTATACCGATTATGTAGTAGTCATGGCTACTGTAAAAATAGTTTGTGTTATAAAAAGAGTAACCGGTACGGTTTGTGTTTGTACGCGTTCAAATGTTGATGTAACTTGGATTTCGTGTTCAGTACCCTTAACACGATCCACTACCAAAGTGTAGGTGCGTGTACGTATTGATGTTGTTAAACTAGTTACTGTTAGAAGGGTTGTGGTGGGGGTGGGTTTGTTGTTGGTGGAAGTGACAGGTACTTTTATTTCCATTAATTTTTTTTGGTGACGTTGCCGTTGCCTTTGGCGTTTACGTTTCCTTTTTTTGTTTGACTTTTTCGTTGTCGTGGTAGTTGTTGGAGTTGTTGAAATTTCGATTTCATCCTTATCGTCGTTTGCGTCATCTGCTAGTTGTGATTCTGTAGTATATTGAAAAATATGTTTATGTGAACTTGATTGTTCCTCCATCGCTGATGTCGTGGTTTCGAACTTACTATTAACTTCGGCTTCATTTTGAATGTTGATGGATGGTATAGTGGTATAGGTCGACGTTGATATTGAGCTCGTGGTGGTGGAGTTATAGAGTGTGCTGATGTTAGGTGACATTGTCGTTATAGTATTATTGCTTCTCAATAGTTTCTTATGCTTAATTATTCTTACACGTTTTCGCGGAAGGAGGGTTTGATTGTCATCTCTGTTGTTTGTTGTATCTAACTCAAGTGACATTTTCATGTTTAAATTTGTTGGTACAACTTTTCTTCTTATTATTAACTTGCGACGTAATTTTGGTTTTTGTGATGAAACATTCTCTTCTGTTATGCTACGTTTTCTAAGCTTATGAAAATTTTGATTTTTTTTTAACTGTAATTGAGTTTGTGCCAATAAGTATTTGCCGATTGTTTGTATTTGCCCCGTAGAAAGTTGTTGATAGTGACATGTTAGCGTTGCATTTATTCTGACCTTTGTCTGAAGCTGGGGGACAAACGGCTTAGCAAGGTCAGTTAAGCAAAAAAATGTTGTTTACTGGAATTCACTAGAATGTCTTGAATATAGGAATCCGGGCTTGACTTTTGATCAATTTTTTCTGTTGAGGATACTGACAGTTTGGCAGTATTTGTAGCTGCGGCTGATATTTGTGTATTATACCATAGACTAACATCTCCAACGATACTTTCTAGTGACTGTGTAGCCGTTTCATCAGCCTTACTTTCATATGTTAGCTCATTTTCATTTTTGTCTTTACCATCCAGCAAAATTATTTTGGGAGGCAGTGCCCAATATTCGTTGACCAGTTCACTGCCTTCATTTAAATAATCGGTGCCACTGTCGATAGTATGGGCATGACGTTTGTATAAAGTTGAGTCGGGTCGTATTTGAACTGTTGATAAAACTGTGCTAAATTCTCCGGGTCTTCTGCCAGATACATACAAAGTTATTACACTGCTTTCATTTGGTGGATGGGAATCAGCATTATTGTTTTGTTTACGTTTATGGTTTTTGCTACTTTTGCGAGTTTTTTTTCTACCTGTCTTATGTGTTTGGGCCTGAGCTTGAAGAGCAATGTCATCTATATCCACGGAACTGCTGCCTACTGAAAAATCATCATCTTCATTTAGCAAAATGTCACCATGTCCTGAGCCACGTATGTTATTTGATGCTTCCAATTCTTGTAAATTATCGCCGCTTAGTAAAAATTGTGGGGGTACTGAGTTTAGTATAGCATTAAGGGGGTAAGTTGGATCCGGTGTGGGTTGTTGAATTTGTTGCTGCTGCAAATGTTGTTGTAATAGAAGTTGCTGCAAAAGTAAACTATTGACTACCGGCTGCTGTTGTGCTACAGTGGGTGTGGTAACAATTGTGTCGGTTATAAATTCAGTTGCTGTTATTGTTTGGGCTGTTGTATCAAATATGGTAGTTAATATTTTCTTTCCCTGGAAGGTAATGGGAAGTACTGTCGATTGTCCCTCAAATACTGTAGTTACATACGTGGAAGCGTGGGTTTTATACTCGGTAACGGGTGTGGCCGGTTGGGGAGGGCCAACAACACCAGGCTGTGAAAGTGCTCCTCCCAATGCTCCTAATAAAGGATTAGCGGCTGGTAGACCTACATTTCCTAACAACAACTGTGAAAGTAATATATTGGCCAAAGGAGCATTGGCTGAGATTTGAGGTTGCTGCGTGCTTACCACTTGCTCCACTGAGTATACTGTGGAAGGCAGAACATGAGAAAACGAAGTTTTACGTCCTCGTATAGTAGTTGGGGTAAATGTTATGGTAGTGGTGGGAGTTTCATGCAAAATATATTGTGTAATTTCGGTAGCTCCATTGTAATTAACCGAGGAATCTTCTCTGGTCAGGGCCAACTGAGTTAGACCATTGTTACCAATTGTTGTTGTATACTGCTGGGGCCCTAAAACTTCTGTACTGGTTTTAGCTGTAACAACTTGTTTGTATTCGGTTATCTTGCCATTTACAACTGGTATAGTGACTTCTGCTGGTATAACATGGGTAACAGTTATTGTACCACTGTTATCAATGACTAAAGCTTCATTATTATTGTTATTGTTGTTGTTGCTGTTATAATTATGATTATTCCTAGGTCTATTACGGCCTGATATATTATCTCTAGAGGATCCTGAAGAAGGACGTGAACGACCCGAAGTACTGGATGAAGAGCGATTTCGGCCTGTAACCGAATTTCGTGAAGTTGTAGTTGAATCTTGGTTGTTAAAGCTTTTTAATCGTCTTTTACCACTTGAGGAAGATGAAGCTGATGGTGATGTCGAACTTGGCAAACGTCGTGTTGAAACACTACCACTACCGGGCTGAGGTCTACGGAATGCAGGACGTTTAGCAGAAGTTATAACTTTTTGTGTAGTGCTCGTTTGGGAGGAATCTTTTTCACGTAAAGTAAATTGAGCTCGGCCGTTGTTACCAGTAGGACGGGTAGGTCGTATTGCAACCTTATGGTTGGACGATGTTGATGAAGTTGCTGCAGATGTAGTAGCACTTGTGGTAGAAGAAGCAGTCGAAGAATGTCCAGAGTAACGACCTCCGAAGCGTGTACGTGTTCTTTGAGTTGTAGCTGGCACTTCTTTAGCTTCACTTACTTCATCTTCATTACTTTTAGTTTCTGCTTGCTGCACAGTTTGATGTGTAGCTAATTTAGGTCTTCTAAAACGTTGTCGGAAATTGCTACGATTTTGCTGGTTACTATCGGCTTCACGCTTTTTACGATTTTTTTGTTTTTCTTTAGCATCCGTTTTATAATGAGACCTTCTTCTTCTTTTTACTTCATCTTCGTCGTCATTCTCAGAATCCTCTTCATCATCTTCATCGTCTTCGTATTCCGAATCATCATTTTCATTATTTTCGTTTGTGTCTTCTTCCGATAAATCCCTATTTTCCTCAGTTGTTACCGCCTGTTTTTGTACTCCGAATATATTACGTGGTGGAAATAGTGAGTTAGTAGGTCTCAGTCTATTTTGCGTAAGTAATGGTTGATAGCTCCGTGTTTTTGGTTTATTAGTTGTAGTAGTTGTGGTTGTAGTTGTTAAAGAAGCCGAATTACTATTACTGCGTGATCGTGCAATTAAGGGATTTCTTCTCAATGTTACGCCTGAATTGCTGGGAGAATTAGAATTTTGTTGGGTGCGAGCAGGTGTGAAACCTTGGGGCCTATTAAGGGGTCTACGTAAACGTAATAAAGGATTATTTTGTCTTCTATTGCTTTCGGTAGTTGTATTTTCTTCATCATCGTCCGATGAATCATTTTGATCGAGAGAATCGCCTTCTTCTTGAGAGTTTAATGGGTTTGTAGTTGAAGCATCAGCAATTGAAGATATTTCTCCTAAATCTGTAGTAGCAGTAGGTTTAACTCTTAGCCTTGAATTATTAGGAAAGCCCGTTGAAAACAAAGATGGTCGGGAAAATGACGGTCTTATTGTTGATGCTGAATTTCCCACCCTTCTGGAGCTAGAACCAGAAAATGAACCTCTGGCACTAGATGAAGACGCATAACGATTACGCGATGCGGTTGAACCTAGTGTTGAAGCATTTGGCAATCCTGCTGCAATAGATGATTGTTTGTTTGGACGTTTAAAACGTCTGGTCGATGAGGCAAGCGATACAGAATTGCTGCTGGCAATACCACCATTGGCACTTCCTCTACGTGAGGATGAAAAACGATTTATGGTTTTTAAAGCGGGAGTAGCAGTAATTGTAGGTGTAAAATCGCTTCTTGTTATTATGGTGGCACTACTATTCTTTTTCGGAGCAAATTGTGGGCGATTTCTATTCGAAAATGGTTTAAGTGGCGATATAAATGCTGGTTTTTTAGTCTGGAATGGAAAACGTAGCTTTTCATCTGTTTTCGAATAATTTTCTTCATCTGCATTTTCTATTTCTGTCTCTGGTTTAGTTGTGGTCTCTATTTCCTGCTCAGCAGTTGTATCTATAATACTACCTTCAACGTAAGGCATTAAACTACTACTTGTAAGTTCAACTTGCTGGGTAGCTGGTATATTTTGATTACCACTTGTTGTACTTGTTGGATTGATTTCGACCTCTGACGGAGACTTTGTATTCTCGAATATAAAACTGGATGTGCTTTCTATAATTTGAGCGTAACGTTGATCTATAACTGTTCCTATAACTTTGCTTTGATACAAAGTCGTTGTACGATTTGAAATACGTGTACCTTCAATTAATCTCACCAAGCCCGTCTTATATTGCTTTTGTGTTAGGCCATCTACACCAAGAGAAGCTGTGGAACTTTCACTAGACTCTGTCGCTTGGATACGCCGCTTTTCCTCATCTATAAGTAGACTAGATGTTGAACTTATAATTTCAGTGGTTATGCCATCTGAATTTATCGACGGTTTAATTTCTGTTGTAAAAAATATGGTGGAAATACCATCAGCATCAATTATTTTTTTAAAGTCATACAAAATTACATCAGTTGTTGAAGACTTGTCCTCAATTCGGGTTTCTGTATTCGGTGGTGGAGGTGTAGGTAATGTTGATTCCCATTCGCCGGAATTTGATAAGGTAACAGTGGGTGTTATAATATTGGTTACAGTTTCAAAACGTGAATCCGTTATAGTCTTATCAACTTCATATGATGTGGTGTAATACGTATATGTTGTATAGTATGTGGTGGGCTCTAATAAATTTGTTGTATATTGATTGGAAGTCAAATTATTTGCTATTTCTGCCTCTGCAGATTGAACTAATATATATTCGTTTTTATCGCTAGGTACCTGCATTGTAGTTTCATTTGGTACAGATGATTCAGTCATTTCAGCTGTATCACTGGCCTTTTCCGCTGCGACATCTACACTTTCCATTTGTGATTGGACCATAGTTGGTATAATAATATTCGATATGGTTTCTTCACGACTTAAAGTCGTTATTTGACCTTCCCTTGCTAATTTTGTCCAATATGTAAAGGTCGTGAAATACGTAATGGGTACAGAGGCCCCCTCTAAATCAATCGTTTTTGAGGGTTGTAATGTTTCAGTTACAGTGTTTGTCATTGTTTCCAAACGACTTATGACATTGGTTTTATCGCCACTATACATGGTGGTATAATAAGTAAAAGTGGTAAAACTAGTTTGTAAAAGTAGTGTTGCTGAAGGTATTATTTCATCTGTATCGGTATTACTTTCAGAACTGATTTGATCTTCCAATACGGATGGTTTATCATTATAAATTTTTTGCGATGCTTCCAAGTTGTTAATAATTTGTTTTTCTCCAGGCGAACTGGACGAACGTACATCGGTAACCAATGTTATGGCAGTAAGATCGCCAAGATCGGGTATATTTGGTAAATTAGAAACATCATTGGCTGCTGAAGTTGCAGACGAAGACATTGCCGTATTTTCGTTTTCACTAAACGATTTATATGTTATGCTATTTTCTGCTTCAATTGTTTCATCTTTTGACTGTTGCATACTTTGGTAAGCAATTAAGGTGGGCATAATTTGTTCCGCCTCCACTGAAGCGGAAGTCGAAGATTTCTTAATGTTTGTTATAACTTCAGTGTGGGACATTATATCCGTTTCGCCTTCGGCAAAAATTGTGGTATAATACGTATAGGTAGTATAAAATGTAGCTAAACTTTCGGAACTCTTACTGGATTCTAAATTAGCTTCGTTCTCTGATTGCATGTGCTCATCTGTACGTATAAGACTCTCAACTTCTGAGGGAACTACAAAACGCTTAGTAGTTTCCATTTCCAAACCAATAATAGTTGGATTAATTTCATTATCATTTAAATTAGCAACGAGATTTGTTGCTAGAGATTCCTTAGTAGAACTTATACCCAAAGTTGATGTCATAACATTTGTAACTACTTCTGTATGGCTGGATATGGAAGTAGAATCATCATGAAAGAAAGTAGTTAGATAGGTGTAAGTAGTATACAAAGTTTTATAAATTAATTCAATTTCTTCGTCATCTTCATCATCTTCCTCTGAAAGGCCAGATGCTTCTTCATCTTCCGGCTCCTCCTCTTCTTCTTCTTTTTCATCATCACTTGATCCTGAATGTTCAGTAATGTCCTGATTCTTATTTTCTGTAATGTCCTGATCCTTATTTTCCTCTGGTCGTTCGGTTTTAACGTCCAGTAAAATTTCTTCAGTTGTATTTATAACAACTGCAGCTTCTGTTTTACCCTCAGCATCAAACATTTCGGTTACCTCAGCTATAGCAAGCTGCTTTTGCTCATCTTCTTTTTCTTCACCTTCAGTATTTACAGCAGAAGAAAGTCCGATTTGATCGACAGTTGTAGACTGGATTTTTGACGCTTGTATGCAGTAATATTTAGTGGCCTCTTTAATTTCAAATGTTGGCTGAATTTTTTGTAGAATTTCGGTTTTTAACTCCGATTCATTTATTGTTGTGACAACTGTTTCAAAATTTGTAACCGTCTTGGGTAATTGAGTTAAAAATACTTGTGACGTACTTATGCAATCCACTGGAACTTCTTCCATATTGGGATCAATTTCTTTAATTAAAACATTAGACAATATATTGGATGATTGAATTGTATCTTGAGAAGATTGCTTTGTGTTAGGTTTGAAAGGAGTTTCTGAATTGCTAATTAAAGTATCTAAAATAATTTCGGATGACATCAGTGGTGGCTGATCAGTAGTAGTTGTTTCAACAATTTCAACATCTTGTGTATTTACTTCAATAGTTTTATCTAATGTTGATAACGATTCCTCTATGGCTAAAGATACTGTAGTCGAAATCGAGCTATCACTTATGACGTTAGAGCTTGAAGTATTTTGAGCAGATATGGATGACTCCAGGCTTGAACTAGTTTTAACGGGTTCAACAAAATTAGCAAATGGATCATCTTCGAAAAATATTGTAGTGGCTCCTCCAAATATTTGGACATTTGATGTTTCCAAATGTGGTACATCTTTAGAGGCTTCAGCGGTTGTTGCAATAGTAGTGTTGATGGCAGTGGTTGGTTCAATTTTAATTTTATCTGTATCTTTATTGGCATTAGCCAAGGCATTATAAATTCTCAATATTTCTTCATCTGAGGGCCTAGAAAGCATTACAGGGGCCTCTATTGAATGTGGTTCCATACTTGACATTTTACTGGTCATTGATGTTATAACAACTTCGGAGGATGGCAATAATGTAATCGGTTCTAAATCCATTAATGTGCTCTTACTTGAACTATGTTCAGTTAAACGAGAAGTGGTAAGAGTGGAAGTAGATTCCTCATGGCTAGACTCCATTTGCATTTTAATAGATCCTGTTTCTAAAGTCGTTTCTATCGAAGGTTGCTGAGTTATGGTTGGCTCTATAAGGTCCTGTGCAATCGTTATAGGTACTTTTGATATATTTGGACCTTGAGGCAAGCCAACAGCTAATGTTGCTTCCCCCTTTATGGAAGTAATCTGAGCCTTATAATTTACATTATTTGTGGAAGTACTAGGTGAAAAAACGATTACACTATCACCTACCACTGTAGTAAAATCAGCAAATCCATAATAAGTTACTGTAGCCAAGTGTCTAGTGACTGGAATAAAAGGTTTAGCAGGAGATTCTTTTTCACTTTCGCTTCGGCCAGTGTTTTGCATTAATTTTTTGTATATTAATTTTGGATTACGACCGAAAGAATCGTCGCTATCTTCCTCTTCCAAAATATCATCATGATTAGAACTTAAATAAGCACTAGGTTCATAATTCTGTTTGATTGTATACGTTGGCAGATCTCCAATAGGTAATACTTTATTAGCTGCCACCTTTCTAGCGTTCTCCTCCAAAACTCCTAGTTGGGTTACAAAATTATAAACAGGTTTGGAAACCGTTCCGACTGATATTATTTCATCAACTCCGTGAGAGCTTGTAGCTAACAATGGCTTACGACGTAAGCCTACATAATCGGTATTACCAACAAAATCATCATGATGGCGACGATCAACAATTAAACGATCATCAATGGCCTGCCAGTCCGGCTGATCCGCATTAAATAAATCATTATGACTTTGAGGTAAAAAGGCCGGCGAGTCACTGTGCAGTGACGACTCCCCCACCCAGCTTGTAATAACCGAGGGTACCGGTACGCCACTGTCATATAAAACTCGTGAACTTTTCTTTAAATATTGGGCATATACTCTGCCATTATCCAAAGTAGTACCCACAACTTGAGTAGCATATTCCGTCGTTACACCTTCTTGTATAAACGTACGAGCCGTAGATGTCAAGAGTCCTACTTCCGGTCTTACATTAATAAAGCGACCATGATTCTCGTTATTCACTAATAAAACCGTGGTTAATTCTTTAAAATATTATTTTATACATTTTCCCATAGTGCAAGAAATCATTCACAATATTTACAATTCAAATTTAATTATGACAAATGTTTAAAGATACATGTTTATAGATTAAATTTATAATGATATGGAGCGAGACAGACAGAGAGAGGGAAGAAAGATTTAGGATTTTATAAGGAAGATCAGTTATCCACAGGATCCACACGTAATATATATATATACATACGTGACGGTTAAAGATAGTCATTTGATTTTTTACATATAAAAGAGAAAAAGAGAAAGAAAAAGAGAAAAAGAAACATATAGACATTTGTTGTTTTTACATATAGAACATATTTACATGTAGATATAATATAAAAGATACTGGAATTTAAACAAAAACACATACCTTCTTTGTCCAAACGTAAAGCAGGCGTTGGTTTAACAATATAAATTTCATCTGCAAAAAATAACACAATTATATTAAAATTAAGGGAAATTAAGTTAAAATAGTATTGTATAACTAAATAAAATTGTATAACCAAATAGTATTACTGTAAATTTAACTGAATTTCGGAAGACGACACTATTTATCAACTATGTCTTTATGAATAAATACTTCTGCTATTTGCTACTACGATGTTCATTTATGAACTTGAATTAATTATGAATTTTGTTATTATAAATTGATATTAATATGAAAACTGTAATGGTTTTCGGAATAGGACCTAAATAAAAGTTATGATGTAATTTTTTGAAGGGGAACTTATATGGGGGTTATTGTCAAATGGAAAATATGAGTGATTTCGGATGTTTATTGTTTTCTCGAATTGAGAGTTATTTAAAGTAAATTTTTAAAGAGTTATATAAATAGAAATTTTAAGGGGAGATATGAATGATTTTTTAGATAGATTTGTAGATTTAAGTGTTATATAAGGAACCACAGCCGATTTAAAATTCGATTTTTTGTGAAAAATGTAGTAGTTTTTATTATCCGTACAAATGTGGCATCGTAGACATTCACTCAAGATCTAATCTTAGCTTATAGTTTTCTCGATCGTAAGAAACTACATCTGATTCTGTTTTAAAATAGTTATTTTCTAAGGATTGCAGGTTTTGAAATAAGAATATTTTTCCGGTGAAAAATATAAGTGATACGGATCTACAACCGATTTTACGCTTTAGATGAACATCGATTTTTGATAATAAATTGAATTTATTACAGACTAGCTATACCCAGTGTGCTTTGCTACCCTAAAAACAATATATATAAATAAAAAACCTACTTAACGATTTTGAAGATTCTAACTACAATAGTTTTCCAGATTTACAATATGTTACATATGAGAGATGTCAAGCAAATTATTGCAAGTCAAATGTTTGACATATAAAAATTCACCTAATTTGTTTTTTATTTGTTATAGAAACATTCAGTGCTCATAACTATATATCAGATTTTTTATTTGTTTATTATTTGCTTTGTAGATTCAAATATGAGCAATTGCTTTTAGCAGTTTTCATAAAGTGCAGTCTTTTCTTAGTATCATTTTTCAACTGATCGTAGTAGCAATTAATAAAATATTTTTACTTTTTTCTTTTTTTACTGAATAATATAAGGTATGTATTAGCTTCAACGCAAATATGTGTTTAATTAAAATGTTTTTAGTGTGAAAAAATTGTGTTCGAAAATATGTTATTTGTGTAATAAATATTTTGGATAGTCAGACATTTAGTGTAACTTTTAAATGAGATTCCCGCGGATTCCCGTATAGTGTTTTATTATATATTTATCTGTATAATGTCCACTTTAGAAAGAAAAAAGATTTGCTGCTAATACCTGGAAATACGTTTTCTAGATGCAAATATAGATTACATATCCATAACTCGGGGAGAGCTTTGTAAAGTGTGCGGAATGTCGAAATGGAAAGCAAAAAATCTATATAAAAAATACATAGTTGTATTTTACTTATAGGGAAATACCGAACGACACGTTTTGGGGGTGGAATAGGTCACCTTAGTACATAAAAAGGGCAATTTTGAACAAATTCTGTTCAGATGAATTGAACATTTTTAAGTTTTTCATTTTATTTTAATGCATGCGCAAATGAAGACTTCACTCCAAAAATAATCAAAATAGGTTCAAGGGACCTCTAAATGGATAGTTCCGTCAAAATTTAATAATTTAAACAAAAAAAATTATGAGTTTCTATGGGAAGTGCCTCGTCAACTTCACCCATAACGCCCATTTTTGGCACAAAGTATGTTTTAATCAAGAAATATTAAATTCCAAAATTTCACGCTTCTAGCTTCTTCCAAAAAGAAGTTATGACTTTTTTCCTGCTAGATTGGCTTATGGCAACACTGTGTATCGCCAATTTCTATCCATGAAAAATTTGAAGAATATAAGAGTTTCCAACATACACGAAATTTTGTAATTAATTCATATATGTGGTGCCAAGCCACCCATTGAAAGTCCGCCCGTTATTCTCTAAGTGTTCCCATGAATGTCAAAGTTTTTCAAGTAAAATTTGAAGATTCTAGCTCTAATAGTTTCTCAGTGGGGACTTCAAGCTTCCTAGATGAAAGCCCGTACCTTTTCCCCAAAATGTTCAGATGAATATTAAAATATTTTGTGCAAAATTTTAAGAATCAAGTTCTATTAGTTTCCCAGATAAACGAAATTTTATATTTAATTCATATGGGAGGTGCAAAGATCCCCAATGAAAGTCCGCCCGTTATACTCTAAATTTTTAGATGAATGTCAAAATTCTTCAATAAAATTTGAAGATTCTATATCTAATAGTTTCTCAGATATACGAATTTTTCTATTTAATTCATATGGGGGCTCAAGGCCCTATCTATATATATATAGATTTTTATTTTACCTAATCGTAAAGTTATTTAAGGATCTACAACATATACCGGCGTATAGAGAGGCAGATGAAAAAAATCACCACTACACACACTATTGGTATTTTTTCAATAAAATTGCACTGAAAAAAATATTTAGCTATTTTCAATTTTGAAGTTAAAATTGCATTACTATAAAATGGGAACAATTATAAACAAAATATAATCAATGGACATAAGAATGATAATTTCTTTACATTGAAACAACATTTCAAATTAAAATATACAAAAAAATATTAAACAAGAATGATCTTATTTACTTTCATTGTTATGCATTCTAGACCATTATTTAGGGTGTAGGTTGTTTTTATAAATAACAGCTTGATTACAATTTTGCATTGATTTTTTATGGTCTTTCGACAATCGCTTAATTTTAATTCGTTGCTCGGTCTTTTTGTATGGTTTGTCGACAGCGGTTCCAATTGTAATTAAGCTGTAGTTTCAATTCGACGCTCGCTCTTTTTTTGTGGCTTGTCGACAGCGGTTCCAATTATAATTAAGCTGTTATGCTCTTGTTTTTGAAGTTGTGTTTTCGTTTTTTCTAATTGCGTTTGCAATATCTGAAATAAAGAGACATCAACCTACTTTGTTGAATGCTGTCAAGCAACTAAATAAAATAGTTGTATTTTAGACGCTCTTGTTGAGAAGTTCGTATGCGATCGTGTTGAACAATACTAGCGCCGGTCTATGATCTACAAACATTTTAGAGTTCTCAAATAAAAATAAATATTTGATTAAAAATTTAACTAAAGTTAGAGTGCTATATTCGGCTATACCGAATCTTTGATGTCCCCCAACAGCAAGCTACTTTTTATTAAAACCCATTTAAATATCTAATTTTTAGATAACTTGACAAAATTTTTGTTTCCGTAGTGAGGGTACTAAAATTTGTGCATACGTCGAACTAAATTTGATTAGCTCCAGAAAATTTATATTAATAGGCCATTTCGAAAACATTTTAATAGAATGATTTATCTATACACAGAACATACTCATGTCGAATTTTATCCGGATATAATCATTTAATAACGAATTAATTGGTATTAAGTGATTTTCTGAAGTAAACCTTATATGGGAGCTAAGACAACTTATGGACCGATCCGGAAAAAATTCAGTATATATTTATAAGCAATTTTACTCCAATCGATTTATTAATTAATGAAATATATGCGTTTAAGTGATTTTCGGAAGTGAGACTTATATGGGAGATATGGTCAATAATGGACCGATCCGGGAAAAAATTGGTAGAATGATTTATATGTATACAGGACATATTCAACTCGAATTTTATATGGGAGCTAAGACAACTTATGGACCGATCCGGAAAAAATTCAGTATATATTTATAAGCAAAAAAAATTAAGTCGAATTTTACTCCAATCAATTTATTAATTAATGAAATATATGCGTTTAAGTGATTTTCGGAAGTGGGCCTTATATGGGAGATATGGCCAATAATGGACCGATCCGGGAAAAAATTGGTAGAATGATTTATATGTATACAGGACATATTCAACTCGAATTTTATCACAATAGCTTTATTTATCAAATTGAATAAAACCCTTTTTATCAAATTGAAAAAAACCCAAAATGTCCAACTTTGATGGCAGTTCTTAACCTATTGAAAGTTTGTGTCTGGTCTACTATCCAATAGTACTGACCTTGGTGCAAATTTCATCCAAATCGGAAGACATCGATTTTAAAAGTTGGTTCACTTGACACGAAATTGCCAATATAGTATATAGATAATCAAAATATTCTAATGAGTTTGTGATAAACAGTCTCCGAGGAGGACATATTAAGCCGTTTAAGTAGACAACAATGTTAAGAGACAGCTGTTATTTGATTCATAAAATCTACTGATTATACACGTTTTATCAGTTGAAAATGAGAACTTTTCATTTTGAATTCAGAAAATTTCAATTAAAATTGAGAATTCAGAAAAGCATAATTGAAACTGATAATTTTAATTTTACATCAAATTCGGAAAATAACAATTGAATTTGATATTCAGAAAAATCAATTATAAAAGAGATTTCATTATTTTCACATTATATATTGTTTTTTCCGAATTTTGGATCTTCCAAATTTAAAATGAAAAATCTCAACTCGAATTTTTCTTTTCTGAATTTAAAATTAAACATATATATCATTTTCTATGTACGTCAATTTCATTCGAACGAATAATATCTTAATTCCAATTATGATTTATCAAATTTCAAATGAAAATCTAAATATTAAAAGTTCGTTTTGGAAATGAATTACTCTCCAAAAAAGTGTTTATTAACTTTTTATGAGCTCTTTAAACTGAACTTTCTGGATAAAGTGAACAGGCCTTATATGAATAGAGTGAACTATCCCGAATCCTACGTATATATAAAATACACATTCGAAACAAATTTTATCATGATATCATTATTAATTGATGAATTATATACGACTAGATTTTTGTACCCGGGGTTTTAAATAAAAAATAAAAAAAATTACTCCTTTTACATCCCACTAAGAGATTTTTGGAAAATACTTCACAAATAAATTTTTTGCTATTTTTTAAAGCTACAACTGAAATTTATTTGCTTTAGATCAATAGAAAGAAAATCATGAGAAAAATCCAAAATTACACTTTTATTACTATTTAGTTTACAAAAACTAAAATATGTTTATTTTAGGATAAAGACTTCTCATTGACTTGAGCATCGAAAAATACCCCTTTTCCTCTGAAGGTCTCCTTATAAAAGGTAGAAAAAAGTTCCAAAATATTACCATACCTTCTTTCTTTAATTCATGTTGTTTAATAAATTTTGGATCATTTCAGTCCTTTTATCCTTTGTTCCATTAAAAATATAACTATTTAAAATTGTATATCTGTACAACAAATACAAAATTTCCTTTTTTACCCGTTTCCCCCTAAGGGTGGGACTTCGAAATATACATATTTCTGAGACTATAAATATCAAAAAATAATCATTCTTAAATAGGGTTGTCATTCGAATAAAAATTATTCGATTAATTGAGGAAAAAAAAATTAGTTTTCCTTCGAATGAATAAACAATTTTTCAATTAAAATAAAGAATAATTCGAAAAATTTTGTTCGATTATTCGAATAATATTTGAATGTTACTTTTTACGAATATTTTATTATACATGGCATTGAAATTATGTTAATATTTTGTAAAACAAATCTATGTAAATATAAAGATATATAATAATTGAAAAAAAAATTTACTCCTTCTTGCAGTTTATACAAATTTTTGTTTTGTAATGTTAAAATTCGTTCTCTTTTTTTTTAATATTATATGTCTTATCAGAAGAAAGACAACCCTGTTTTCTGGACAAGAATATACCGGTGATAGACAGAGTGTAACCCTTCACCGAAAATTAAAATGGAAACACCACATAGAGTATAGGATCAAAAAGGAATGCCGGTGTTGGGCGATATGTAGGAGAACTATATACATGAAATGGAGCTTTATTCCTACTACTAGCTATACCCAGTGTGCTTTGCTACCCTAAAAGGAATATGTATAAATAAATACCAGATTTATTATATCTTACATATGAAAGATGTCAAGCAAATTATTGCAAGTTCGACAGTTTCTATCTATCGCCAATTTCTATCTATCTATAAAAAATTTGAATAATATAAGAGTTTCCAAGATGCACGAAATTTTGTATTTAATTCATATATGTTGTGCCAAGCCACCCATTGAAAGTCCGCCCGTTATGCTCTAAATGTTCACATGAATTTCAAAGTTCGCCATGTAAAATTTGAAAATTCTAGCTCTAATAGTTTCTCAGTTATACGAATTTTTCTATTTGATTCATGTGGGGGCTTCAAGACCCCCCAGATGAAAGACCGCTTTTTTTTCCTCCAAAATGTTCAAATGAACATTTAAGTTCTTCGTGCAAAATTTGAAGAATTTAGTTCCATTAGTTTTCCAGATAAACGAATTTTAGTCTTTAATTTATATAGGAGGTGCCGCTCCCCTCATGGGTAGTCCGCCAATTTATTACCCAAAATGTTTAGATGGAGGTTAAAGTTTTTCGTGCAAAATTTGAAGATTCTAACTGTAATAGTTTCCAAGATAAACGTATTTTTGTATTTAATTTATATGGGAGGTGCCGCGCCCCCTAATGATAGTCCGCCTACTTTTTGTCCTAAATGATTATATTGACACTAAAGTTCCTCCGACAAAATTTGAGGACTCTAACGTTCAAACATACAGACATACAAACAAACACACATTCATTTTTATATATATAGATAAGAATATACAATTTTTTGTAATTACTTCACGTGAGAGGCACCAAAACTGGGGACTCTAGCTGTTATAGTTTTCTAGATATACATATTTTAATAATTAGATTTTAGTATTTACTTCATATGGGAGGTGCCACGCCAGCTTTTGCTGAACTCCCTATTTTTGTCCAAAATATTTGTATTTAAACAAAAGTTACTTGTACAAAATTTGTGGACTCTATACGTGGGACCTCGCTCATTTGAAATTTCAACATAAAAAGCAGTTATAAGTCCTTCCAGACATACAGGAAGATATTGTGAAAATTTCAAGAAAATCAGTTTAGATGTTTAAACTGATTAAATAAAAAAACCACTTAACGATTTTGAAAATTCTAACTACAATAGTTTTCCAGATTAACAATATGTTACATATGAGAGATGCCAAGCAAATTATTGCAAGTTCGCCAATTTCTATCTGTGAAAAATTTGTATTTAATTCATATATGTGGTGCCAAGCGCCCCATTGAAAGTCCGCCCGTTATTCTCTAAATGTTCACATGAATGTCAAAGTTCTTCATGTAAAATTTGAAGATTCTAGCTCTAATAGTTTCTCAGATATACGAATTTAATTCATGTGGGGGCTTCATGCTCCCCGGATGAAAGTCCGCCCTTTTTCCTCCAAAATATTCAGATGAATATTAAAATAATTTGTGCAAAATTTGAAGAATCTAGTTTTATTAGTTTCCCAGTTAAAAGAAATTTTGTATTTAATTCATATGAGAGGTACCAAGTACCCCATTCGAAGTCCGCCCGTTATACTCTAAATGTTCAGATGAATGTCAAAGTTCTTCAAGTAAAATTTAAAGAATCTAGCTCTAATAGTTTCTCAGATATACGAATTTTTCTATTTTATTCATATGGGGGCTCTAAGCCCCCCAGATGAAGGTCCGCTCTTTTTTCCTTAAAAATGTTCAGATGAATATTAAAGTTCTTCGTGCAAAGTTTTAAGATTTTAGTTCTATTAGTTTCCCAGATCAACGAATTTTTGTTTTTAATTAATATGGGAGGTGCCGCTCCCCTCATGGGTAGTCCGCCAATTTAATGTTTACATGGATGTTAAAGTTCTTCGTGCTAAATTTTAAGAATTTAGTTCTATTAGTTTCCCAGATTAACGAATTTTGGTATTTAATTTATATGGGAGGTGCCACGCCCCCTATTGCTAGTCCGCCTACTTTTTGTCCTAAATGATCATATTGACACTAAAGTGGCTCCGAAAAAAATTGAGGACTCTAACTGTTATACTATCTCAAATATACGGATTTTATATTTTCTTAATGTGGGCGTGGCTCATCGCCCACTTGAAATTTCGAAATAAAAAGTAGCCTATTACCTATTCCGGAATACGCTGTGAAAATTTCAAGAAAATCGGTTCAGCCGTTTAGTAGTCTATAACGTTCAAACATACAAACATATAAACATACAAACAAACACACATTTGTTCAATTCACAATCGATGTTGTAGCGTTGTATGCGTTGTATGTCAGCAGCTACTACAATAGTCATAACAATGTTGTTGGTATTTTCTATGCAAAAGCTCTATACAACTCCTACGACAATTTTTCATATGTTTTTCGAATGTTGTAAGAAAGTTTAGTGTTGCCAATTGTTTATTTCAAGATATAAACAAAAAATTCAAACGATTTTAGCATAAAAAACGATAATGTGGTAACACTGAAATCAAAATCAAACAGCTGTTTACCAAAACAAAAAAAATAAAATTTTATTAAAAATAGTTTCTTTATTAGATTAAAATGTGGAATAAAAAAAATAAAAGAATTGAAAATTCAAAGAAATTTTATTTCGCAAGTTTAATTAATTTAATATTTTTTGATTTTTTTTATACTTTCACATTGTTATGTATATTTGTTTTGATTATTTTTTTCCATTGAGAACATAAACTTATGACTTTCTGCAAAGATCTGTTCACAATGAATTGAATTGAATTGAACAATTCATTTTTATACCCTCCACCACCATCAGTGGTGATAGAGGGTATATATAACTTTGTCATTCCGTGTGTAACACCAAGAAATATTCATCTGAGACCCAACAAAGTATATATATTCTGGATCCTTATGAAATTCTGAGTCGATTTAGCTATGTCCGTCTGTCTGTGTAAAACACGCTCACGTTAAAACGAAGCAATGTAATTTAACCAAATTCACCCAAAATATTCATTGTTATCCGGTACAGTCTGGTATTGAAAATGAGCAAAATCAATTCACATCGGGAAAAGTTATGAATCAAAATTTAAAACAACCTCGAAAAAAATAAGCATTTTTTACACATTCTAATGTATTTTTCTCCAAAATTCCATGAAAATCACCATACATTCGTTTCTACACAAGAAATTGATTCGTGCAGAAAATTGCCAGAATCGGTCCACAATTTCATATACCTCCCATACAAAAGTACATATTCCCGGAAAATGGGTTTTTCGTTAATAATTTCCATCACAATGTCGATATCTTCACAAAATTTTACAAATTAAAATCTTATGTCAATAGAATTCTTTCAGAGAAAAATTTTCTGGATCGGTTCATAATTGGACATAGCTCCCATACAAGGTCCCCTCCCGAAAATCACTTAAACGCGCATAACTCATTACTAAATTAAGATATCCATACAAAATTTGGTATAAATATTGCCCATATGCATAGAAATATTACTGTGAAAGTTTTTTCCGATCGGTCCATAATTGGTCATAGCTCCCATACATGGTCCCCTCCCGAAAATCACTTAAACGCGCATAACTCATTACTAAATTAAGATATCCATATAAAATTTGGTATAAATATTGCCCATATGCACAGAAATATTACTGTGAAAGTTTTTTCTGATCGGTTCAAAATTGGTCATAGCTCCCATACAAGGTCTCCTCCCGAAAATCACTTAAACGGGCATAACTCATTACTAAATTAAGATATCCATATAAAATTTGGTATAAGTATTGCGCATATGCATAGAAATATTACTGTGAAAGTTTTTTCCGATCGGTCCATAATTGGTCATAGCTCCCATACAAGGCCCCATCCCGAAAATCACTTAAACGCGCATAAATCACTACTTAGTTAAGATATCCATATAAAATTTGGTATAAAAATTGCCCACATGCATAGAAATATTACGGTGAAAATTTTTTTGGATCGGTTCAAAATTGGTCATAGCTCCCATACAAGGTCCCCTCCCGAAAATCACTTAAACGCGCATAACTCATTACTAAATTAGGATATCCATACAAAATTTGGTATAAGTATTGCCCATATGCATAGAAATATTACTGTGAAAGTTTTTTCCGATCGGTCCATAATTGGTCATAGCTCCCATACAATGTCCCCTCCCGAAAATCACTTAAACGCGCATAAATCATTACTTAATTAAGATATCCATATAAAATTTGGTATAAAAATTACACATATGCACATAAATATTACTGTGAAAGTTTTTTCCGATCGGTCCATAATTGGTCATAGCTCCCATACAAGGTACCCTCACGAAAATCACTTAAACGCGCATAACTCATTACTACATTACAATATCCATATAAAATTTGGTACAAGTATTGCACATATGCGCGGAAATATTACTGTGAAATTTTTTTCCGATCGGTCCATAATTGGTCGTAGCTCCCATACAAGGTCCCCTCCCGAAAATCACTTAAACGGTCATAACTCATTAGTTTGGCAGAAGAAATATACTTCTGCCAAACTATAAAGTTTGGCAGAAGTATTGCTCATATACAGAGAAATATTACTGTGAAATTGTTTTCCGATCGGTCCATAATTGATCATAGCTGCTATACAAGGTGCCTTTCAGAATCACTTAAAGGCACATAACTCATTATGAAATAGTGATACCCATAAAATATTTGGCATTAATACTATTTTTGTACACATAAATGTTATTTCAACATTTTTTCACGATTAGTCCAACCTTGGTCATAGCTCCCATACAAGGTTCCCTCCCGAAAATCACTTAAACGCACATAATTCATTACCAAATATTGATATCATACATTTAGCAAAATTATTGCTCTTATATACATAAATTACACTATAAAATTGTTTTACGATCGGTCCATATTTGGTCATAGCTCTGATACTAGGTCCCCTCCAGAAAATCACTTAAATGCACAATATTCATTACCAAATAATGATATCGTTACAGAATTTTGAAATTTTGTTTTTATATATAATTCGTCATAGCTCTCATACAAGGTCCTTTTACGAAAATCTCTTAAACGCACATTACTCATTACCAAATAAAGCTATTGATACAAAATTTGCCACAAATATTAGTTTTGTACACAAAAATTCTATTTCAAGATTTCTCACGATCGGCTCATAACATGGGTGCGGTCGGTCCCATACAAGGTTCCCTTTCGAAAATCACTTAAACACACATTACATATTACTAAATTACAATATAGATATAAAATTTGACTGAAATATAGCTTTTATGTACAGAAATTTAGCTTAAAGAATTTTTTACGATCGGACTATAATTGGTCATATCTAGGTCCTGCCCCTGAAAGCACTTTAACCGTATTTAACTAGTTGCATTATTAAGTTGTGTAGATTATATATATGTATTTTTAAAATCCTTTAATTTTCACACACATGCATACATGCGAATTACTAAATATAGCTAAGCGCTATAAAAATATAAAGAAAATTGCGTTTGTAATGTTCAATAAATCTTGGAATTGTAATAGATTTAAGCCGTTTAAATCTTGGGATTTTTCAATTTAAGACATGAGATAACTTATTTCTACAAATATTTGACCAATTAGAAAAGTCTTAATATAAAAGTAGCTGGTGGAGGGTATTTAAGATTCGGCTCAGCTGAATTTAGTACTCTAACTTGTTATATATATAGATGACACATTAGTGTTAGAAAAGTGTAATTAAACTAATTCTAGCTTATGCTTCAATAATTGGGTTGACTTCTTTGGACAAAAAGTGTAATATCAAACTAATATATGCTGCTAATTTACAAGTATTACCATAAGCACAGCGTCAAGCAAGACTCTAGAAACGTTCCTAGATACTCCAACCATTGAAACATATGAGGCGGCACTTACAACCGAACGGCTCATAACTTTAGGTGAACTGACCAAAAGCGGTTATAATGACACGTCATCAATGTATACTGGACACATTGGAAGGCTATAAACAATCATAGGATGCGCCTGATCGCATATTAGACGGAAACTTTAAAACACTGAGAGCAGATAGAATGTCTTGGTCAAGCGGAACATTTCTCACTAATACTGATTGGGAAATTCTTAGGAATTATGGAAACTGAGTTTCAGAACATTGAAAGATAATACATTCAGTGTACACTATGTTGTTTTTTTATCAACAAAACTTTTTCTTCAATGAAAAGCAGCGCACAACGGGCCCGATAGTTGCCTGTTTCTAATACATTAATAAATAGTTTGTAAAAACGTTTGCAAAAAAGTTAGTTAAACATCGTATATATCATTATAAAAGCTTCCACTTCTAAATCTGTTGATAAATTTAAAATAGGTTGAGATTCAACTAAGTTACTGATTTATAAGTGTATTATTGTACGAAAACCGTTTTTTACCCGTATCTTAAGATTTTGAAGGTGTTTGGCAAATTTTATTTATGGTTTATAAAATTATTTCAATAAAAATTTTTATTCGTTCGAATAATTTTTAAAATTTAATCGACTACTCGAGTGAAAAATATATTACATTTTTTTCGCATAATTTTAAACACGAATAATTGACAACTCCAGTCTTAAAGCACAAAATTACTAATTTTGCCCGTTTTGCGCCCTTAAGTATAGGCAATAATTAGTATTTACGCCTAAAAGTACTAATTTTGCCGGTTTTTCCCCCATTTTACCATTTAGTCCCCTTCTACTTCAAGTTTTGAAAAACAATATATAACACCCTCCAGGTATAGATCTAACTATGTTCCAAATTTGAAAAAAAATCAGTGCAGCCGTTTAAGGGCCCTTCACACGGTCACACTTTACGTACGACAAGTCTAATGAAAAAGTAAAATAAAATTCCATCCGTATGACAAAAAAAGAGAATAAAAGTCGTATGATTTATATTTTTTGTGTTTACACGAATAACAAAGTAAGATGGAACAGCTGTTTCACTTTTTTTGTATGTGTTTACATAAAAATACATTCCTGATCTAATGCGACTTGCTTGTTTTTTGAATCATTTCAAAAAATGAAGAGAGCCATACGACTGTCAAATTTTCCATCCGTATTTTCTCTCAATGTGTGATGGTTTCATTACATATTGCGTTTTGACGATCCCATCCGTTCTCTTCTACACAAAATTTTGACAGATCATATTACTTGTGTGCTCGTGTGAAGGGGGCTTTAGGCGTGATTGACGAACAAACAAACAGACTTACAAAGAGATTTATAATATTAGGATATTAGGATTAAGTGAATTTTGGAAATAGAACTTGTATGGGAGCCTCAATAAGGACCGATCGAGGTATCAGTTAGTAATACGATTTCTATTGATGTTAGATTTGTATGTTCATAGTTTTGTAGTAATACCGTTATTCCAGTATTTTTCGTGAATGTACATACATTTGTATGAAGCTATGTATATGAAATTTTAAAAATATCCTAGTAATTTTAAACATACATAGTTAATAGCTGGATAAAAAAGATATGTGGCAAAATAGAATTGTTGAAGAGTTTGATCTCGTGGACATCTGGGGCCTTCATAAAATGGATTTTATATACATACAGACAGACACAGCTTAATCGACTCCGATTTATATAAGGATCCCAAATATATACACTTTAATGGGTCGAACATTTTATTGTATAAATTATAAACGGAATGACAAACTTATATATGTATACGAAAGTGAAGGGTATAAAAATGTTAACAATAACATATGTACATTGTACATCCATACATACATACATACATACATACATACATACATACATACATACATACATACATACATACATACATACATACATACATACATACATACATACATACATACATACATACATACATACATACATACATACATACATACATACATACATACATACATACATACATACATACATACATACATACATACATACATACATACATATACATATCTATAAAGTATTATTGATATTTCAAATATCAATATTGTGAGTACTTTCTCATTGCTTAAGTAGAAAAACTCTAAAGACCTAAAAACACATTTCTGCAAACATCCGCATTTCGTTAGTAGCATTTAATGTAATTAAATACAAAAAGGTAATCATGAGTTGTATATCTCGTTATTTTTATGTTTGTGTTTAAAATGTTTTATTTATAATAAATATTCCATTCATATTGGTGTACGACGTCACACTAGTTCAGCTGGTTTATCTAAATAAAAATACATACGTATGAACATTAGGCGTTTGTGCGGCTATAATGTAACAAGTATAAAAGTATAACCAGGCTTAAACGGCATATGGTACCCTACAACAGTTATTGCAATAAAAAGTTGTTATATACAGCATAGGTCCGATAATTGACCGATCCTTATAGAATTTGTGCAATGATTGATTAACGCTGCTATAAAACGTTTATCGAATTTTTTTTTACATGCGATACTATATGGTTGATCGATCATCGATTCTTTTCTTTTAATATTTAACATTTAATCATTCTCATATTTACCACAACAAAATGCAGTTTTCATGTTTAGTTAATAGATCCCAGTAAAAAATCTGAAATTTTTGGTAATAGCCGGTAGTTATTTCATACATTACTTGGTAATGAGTGTTCATTATCATCCACATTATTTCATTTAGCTGAATAGGTTATTACTGGTAAAGAACAAAATAATTTGGATTTGTTATGGCTCAATTGTCTAGGTCGTTCATTTAACAAACAGGGGGTTCGTGGTTCGAGCCCTGCTGGATACTGTTTATTTTTTTCAAAATGACATTCATTTATATATTTTTGTAAAAAGCCGTTCTCAAAATTATAAAAAGCAACATGTTAATGGAGCATCGAGTAAGCGGCTGCAGTGAGAAACATAGAAAAACTGAATGCCTGGGTTCAAATCCCGGCCGAGGAATTTTTTTATTTTTTTGTTTCTACATACAAAGTCGGCCCAAAATAACTAGCTATCACATAACATATTTGAAGGTTTATTTGTAACTAGTTATTTCGCAAAGTTTTTGTAATCAAATTAGTAACCATTTATTAATTTGTTTAAGGTAGGTACATATTATTTGAACCTCGTCGAACAAAAATAATTAGTTATTCACCCCAAAAGTAATTAGTTTCCACGTGATTGCAATTTTACTGGCTAGAGGACGAGGTAAGGAAAAGGGGGGCGGGAGGGGAGGAGGCGAGGGCGCAGGAGAAATGCACGGGAGGGCAACGGGACAGAAAGAGTGGGTAAAGAGGGTGGAAGAGCAAACGGCAAAGAAACAAGGGAGGAGGACAGGGAGGACGAAGGAGGAAGCAAAAGGAGAGAGAGCAGACAAGACAGAGAGACAGAGAGACCTACATACAGACAGACAGACAGACAGACAGAGCACAGACAGACAACAGACAGACAGACAGACAGACAGACAGACAGACAGACAGCACGTACAGACAGACAGACAGACAACAGACAACATACAGACAGACAGACAGGACAGACAGACAAGACAGAACGACAGACCGACAGACAGACAGACAGACAGACTAGGGACAACAGACAGACACCGAACAGACAGACAGACAGAAGACAGACAGAAGACCTACAGATCAGACAGATCAGACAGACAGAAAGACAGACAGCACAGACAGACAGTACAGACAACAGACAGACAGACCAGACCAGAACAGACAGAAGGCAGCAGACTAGACAGGCAGGACCAGAAGACAGACAGACAGACAGACATACAGTACAGACAGACAGAACAGACAGACAGACAGACAGACCGAAACATACATACAGACAGAAGAGACAACGACATACAGACATACAGACAGATCAGACCATACAGACAGACAGACAGACAGACAGACAGACCAGACAGACGACATACATACATACATACATACATACATACATACATACATACATACATACATACAACATACATACATACATACATACATACATACATACATACATACATACATACATACATACATACATACATACATACATACATACATACATACATACATACATACATACATACATACATACATACATACATACATACATACATACAAAAAATAGTGGAAAATTATGTGGCAAATATTGAAAAAAACTTATTCTTGAGTTAAAAAAATAATTATTTTGTTATATATCTCAGTCACATCCCCATTATCGGACTATAAAGCCTTTAAAGGAAATTATAATAAGCTTTCATCTGAGAAAAAAATTTGTTTTTTGAAAAAAATTGCAATCAAAAGTTAGGTCACTTGACACGAAATTGCCCATATACTTCTGTATGTACATACATATGTAGCCGTACATAAATGTATTTATTCGTACGTTCAATTAAATGTTTCATAATTTCACCGGATTGCCAATACACACTTTAAGGTCAACATCATCATCAACATTATAAACAACTTTTAATCTTAAAAAAATAAACATCGAATTTTTAAACTTTCCCTTTATACAAAAACAAAGTGTGTTTATGAAAAGATTTTTTAGAAAGGTGAATGTGTTTGTTGTCATACTTACTGGAACATACATACATATATACTATAACAAATGTGTGTTTAAGTGAGTGACTGAATGAATGAATTTACAACATTCGTACACTAGTACCTGGTGAACCGGAGTTGCTTTCACAACCTGACAATAATTCGGCTTGATAGGTTTTATGTAAAGATGTATGCATTTTTAAACATAACTATATAACATGTACATTAGGGTTGGTCCAAAAGTTGCTGATGTTCTCACGAAAATTAATATTTAGTTTATTTTAAGATACCATTTCTCAAATTCTTTTGTAAGATGGATCAAACAGAAATACTTACACAATTTCAGCTAAATAACATATGTATGTAAGTACTGTTGCTGTTTACATTTTAAGCCATGATTTGGGATGTAGGTTGGTTTCAAAAAATTTTTATAAAATTGTTAGTTGATTGAAAGAAAAAATATAATTTCGGTGAAATTTAATGAGGTATATTAATTTAAGTTAATTACATTAAAAGATTTATGCGAAAATTTAGAAATGTATTTTTTTTTCGGAAAAATTCTAAAATTTTCAATATTTTTGAATTAGTACAAACATTTATGATTGAAAGCGCTTCACGATGGCCTTTTACATGATTTCAAAATTTTATATCATGAAACAAAAAATGGGAAAATACTTAGAAATTAATTTTTTTTCTTAGGATGGCCCCTTATTTTATCTCCATACAACCGGAGCCACCTTAATGTAGATGCAAACCTATATAAAAAACCGGTTTTAAAACCGGTTGAAAAATCGAGTCTATCACCCTAATGTATGTACGTAATATATATTTATTAGCATTAAAGTATTTGAGGAATTCCATTTTGAATTTAAAAGACTTTTCCCATAGTCACCGAATTAATAATTTTCCATAATTTCACAAAATAGTTGTTTTGCAAATTGTAAGCAAAAATAAAATTTTAATTATGCATCTCTAACAAGTTGAACGTTAAGGCACTTTTTGCAAAATGTTTAAGCACTTTTAAAGGTTGCCACAATTTTCAAAATTTCGATGAAAAGATGTCATTTCTCACAGTACTTCCAAAATTTTATTAAAATGGTGACTATGGGAAAAACAGGGTCCATAACTATTATGACTTTTATTATAAAAGTCACGAAATATACATAGGTGTTATTTTTTGACATTTAGTTTTTGAGCAGAAATAAAAGTTATTTATTGGCTTTTATTTTTTCAGGCAGAAATAAAAGTTATTTTTTAAATTTTATTTTTTCCATCATAAATAAAAGTAATTTTTTAATTTTATTAATTTGATAAAAATAAAAGTTATTGTTTGATTTTTATTTGTTTGAGCAGAAATAAAAGATATTTTTCGAGCAGTTATAAAAGTTATTTGTTGATAATTGAAAAATAAACGATGGTAAAAACTTGTTTCTACTCAAATATTACGTTTATTTTTATAGACGAAATTTACTTATATTTGTAATTGTATTTATAATTGTAATATACCCAATATTACTAATTGTTTTTTGCCGTAGTCAGTCGTCGCAACGGTTGATAATATCTGCAATGATTGTATTCTTCTCCTTTAAGTTAATTCTATTTTTGGAATCCAGAGAAAAAATCCAAATTTACCCGGCCTTACCCGGGGTTTTAAGTGGTTTCATAACGTTATACATAAGTATTCCCCTTTAGGATAAACTTCAATTTCTGCTCTAAGTCCATAGATCAATATACTTTCCGTGTCTGAAAAGTTTCAAATTTCAGAAGTATGAAATTTGGTTTACTTAAAACAACTTCCATAACATTTTCGAAATAAAAAAGTTTACTGCTTTACCACACACTAAGAGATTATTGGAAAATACTACACAAATAATTAGTTTGCCAATTTATTAATCTACAACTCAAATTTATTTACAGATCTATAGAAAGAAAAATTCCAAAATTATAATTCTAATACTATCATACTATACTAGCATAAAGTAATCATTTTTCCCTTTCTTCTTCATTTAAATAAAAATGCACATTTTCCTCTGAAGTTCTTCAAAAGGCTTACTTAAATAAGCTAGAACTAAAATTATGCCATTTAGTGAGTTTTTTACTAATTTTATTGTAACATCTGTGTTAAATACAGTGATTCATTAAACTGTTTTGGAAACAATGACTTAAAATTTGACACACTTCCCAGTCAATAGTGTCAAAAAGCCATTGTCTTCTTACAATACACAGTGGGAGAAATAAAACAATTTAGAAATCATACTCAGTTCAAAAAAGTCGAAATTCGAGAAAATTTTTTCGATTTATTTATGTCTGTTGTATACAAATAAAATAATACTGGAAACTGTTTCTGATTATCCGACTGCGCAAAAAAAATAACTAAAATAACTATATAACTTATTTGTTTGAATGTTTGTTTGTTTGTGGGTTTGTTTGAAGTCTATAGACAGCTAAACGGCTGAACCGATTTTATTGAAATTTTTACAGTCTCTTCCTGTATGTCTGGAAGGAACTATAGGCTACTTTTTATTTCGAAATTTCAAGTAGGAGAGGTGTCACGCCCACATACAAAATATGTAAGTATTATAAGTCGTATATCTCAGAAACTACAACAGTCGCCAAATTTTGTATGAACAACTTTGACATCCATATGAACACATGTTGTCAAAGTGGACAGCCATATAAACAAATCTTAAATTATATCTCTAAAAGTATAACAGCTAGAGTCATAAATTTTTTCGGAGCCACTTTAGTATCGACACGACTATTTAGGACAAAAAATTGGCGGACTAGCAATAGGGGACGTGGCACCCCCCATAGGAATCTATATATATATGGAGGACTAGCTATAGTGGTCGTGGCCCCTCCCATATAAAGAAAACCTTAAATCAGTATATCTAAGAAAACATAACAGCTAGCTTTATCCAATTTTTCGGAGCCACTCCCATATGAATTAAATACAAAAAATCGTTTATTTGGGAAACTATTGGAGCTAGAATCTTTAAATTTTGCACGAAGCACTTTAACATCTATGTGAACATCATTGAGGAAAAAACTGGCGGACTAGCAATAGGGGCCGTGGTACCTCCCATATGGATTAAATAAAAAATTCGTTTATCTGGGAAACTAAAAGCTATTAGAGGTAGAATCTTAAAATTAACATAAAAGTGAACATTTGGAAGTTAGAGTTAAAATCCTTAAATTTTGCGCTACCAACTCTGACATGTGAATATTTGAATCTAGAATCCTAAAATTTTGCACATACAATTTTCATATTCATGTGAACATGAGAGGTACCATACCCCTATGGTGGACTATCAAAAGGGACTATGGTACCTCCCATATGGATTAAAATAAAAATTCGTATAACTGGGAAACTAATAGAACTAGAATCTTCAAAAATCGTAAAGTGCGGATTTTATTTATACTGTTTTTAGGGTAGCAAAGCACACCGGGTATAGCTAGTCTATATATATAAAAATGAGTGTGTGTTTGTATATTGGAAGTTTTTAGTCTACTAAACGGCTGAACCGATTTTCTTGAAATTTGCAAAGTGCATTCCAGTATATCCGGAAGAGGTTATGGGCTACATTTATTTTGAAATTTCAAGTGGGCGAGGAGCCACGCCCATATTAAGAAAATATTAAATTAGTATATCTGAGATAATATAACAGTTAGAATCCTCAAATTTTGTCGGAGCCACTTTAGAGTCAATATGATTATTTAGGATAAAAAGTAGACGGACTAGCAGCAGAGGGCGTGGCACCTCCCATATAAATTAAAAATACAAATTTGTTTATCTTGGAAACTATTACAACTAGAATCTTAAAATTTTGCACGAAGAACTTTAACATCCATGTAAACATTTTGAGGGAGCGGTACCTCCCATACAAATTAATTACAAAAATTCGTTTATATGGGAAACTAATAGAACTAAATTCTTCAAATTTTGCACGAAGAACTTTATCATCTGAACATTTTGGAGAAAAAAAGGCGGACTTCCATTTGGGGACTTAAAGCCCCCATATGAATTAAATAGAAAACTTGTATATCTGAAAACTATAAGAGCTAGAATCTTAACATTATACATGAAGAACTTTGACAATCATGTGAACATTTAGAGAATAACGGGCGGACTTTCAATTCATCTCTCATATGTAACAAATTGTATATGTAAAAAACTATTGTAGTAAGAATCTTCAAAATCGTTAAGTGGGTTTTTTATTTATATTGCTTTTCGGATAACAAAGCACACTGGGTATAGCTAGTTACTAAATAAAACAAGTAAGAAAGTATAGTCGGGCGTGGCCGACCATATGATACCCATCTATTTTTCATAATAAAGCATTTATCTGGAATATTACCTTGATTCCGATTTATTTAAGCAATTTATTGACGAAAAACTAATTTTCTGAAAGAGGCTTTATATGGGGGATAGGAGCAAATGTGAACCGATCCCGATAAAATGGGCTGGATAGATTTATATTTATATAATATTTGTCTGTGATAAATTTTATTGCAATAACAGTGTTAATAAGTGAATTGCGGATATTCAAGTCATTTTCCGAAGGGGGGGTTTTGTATGGGGGCTAGGTTCAAATGAAGTCCGATAATTTCGAAATTCGGCAAGGTCATCAAGGCTTGTATAAAACTTAGTTGTGCGAACTTTTATCGAGATACATTTATATTATACAGAATTATGAACTCAAAAGCCCTATTCGGGGGGTTCAGTTGTATGGGGGCTAGGTGAAATAATGGACCGATTTTAACCATTTTCGTCCTTCGTCAAAAGAAACGTGTATGCCAAATTTCATCAAATTATCTTGAAAATTGCGACCTGTACTTTGATAACAACGTTTACATGGACACACGGACGGACGGACATCGTTAAATCAACTCAGAAAGTGATTCTGAGTCGATCGGTATACTTAAAGGTGGCTATAGTACTAATATTTTAGTGCGTTATAAACATCAGCACAAACGCATAATACCCTTCCCACTATAATGGTTTAGGGTATAATTATAAGTAATTATATTTCGAACTCCAGGATAATCTATTTGTTATCGTTTTTCGAATAAGTCACATTCTTTTCATTAATTGGGATAATTTTGTAAGCTTTCTATTTAGCTCAGTTGGCTGACTAATTACTAGACTTAGTTTAGTGATTTGTCCCCCAACAATCTTTCGAAGAAGATAGTTAAAATAGAAACATAGTTAAAGCATAATATACATAATTTCAATTATCTTTACAGATATATAACACAAACTAAAAACAAGAGTGCTATATTCGGCTATGCCGAATCTAATATACCCACCATCAAACCGTATGCCGTAAAAGGAATGCTCTCCTATCAGGGTGATATTATTCATCAAATTTACTGAAGGGGTCCTTATATGAGATATTTTTCATAATTTTTTAGACCGATTTTGGTTCATATAAAACATGTTTACATCGAATATCAGTTCCCGACACTTTCCGAATTAAATTCGGTAGGAAGATTTACGTTCCTATAAAAGTTTCTTAGGTTTTGGCTCGTAAGAAACTTACTTATGTCAAATTTCATCTCTACACTCGTACTTTTAAGCCAGTAATGAAAAATTGTCTGGAGGGGACCTTATATGGGGGTAGGGTAAACTATAGACCGATCCACATTAAATTTCCTAGAAAGTATTTTGCTCGAGACTTACTTATGTCAAATTTCATTGCTTTACTCGTATTTTAAGCCAGTAAAGAGCGTTAAAGTTTGAAGGTGACCTTATACGGGGGTAGGGTCAATTATGGACCGATCCACATAAAATTTTGGTTCACATGGACCTTATGTGTGTCGAATTTCATTGCTATACTCGTATTTTTAAGCCAGTAGTGAGTATTTTTTAAGGGGGACCTGATATGACGGGTAGGCTCAATTATGGACCGATCCACATAAAATTTTGTAGAGAGGTTTTGGCTCATCAGGGACTTACTTATGTCAAACTTCATTGCTATACTCGTATTTTTAAGCCAGTAATGAGCGTGAAAGTCATTTTTTGAAGGGGACCTTATATGGGGGGTAGGGTCAATTATGGACCGATCCATATAAAATTTGGTAGGGAGATTTTGGCTCATATGAAACTTAGCTGTGTCGAATTTCATCGTTATACTCGTACTTTTAAAAAAATATGCCCGTTAAAGCTGTTTATCGGGGGTCCACTTGTATGGGGGCTATCCGAAAACGTAGACCGATATTGCCCATTTTCAATACCAAACAAACCTTATCTATATAGAATATTTGACAGACAGACGGACGGGCATGGCTAGATCGTCTTAGAATTTAATAAGGACCCAGAACATATATGCTTTTGTGGGTATATGACCAATATTTCCATGTGTTACAAACGGAATGACAAAATCAATATACCCCCCATCTTTTTTGATGATGGGTATAATACTTATACTACATACATTTAATGTTATACTGCTAGCTGCCCAGGTCACTAAACAAAGTCGAATTAGCTAACTAGCAAGCTTAAAAAATTATCCCAATTAATAATCATTAATGACTCAAAAATGAGTCAGAACTGATCAGAAGAGGGGGTCACGGATAGGGTACCATTTTCTTCTGACGAAGGTATCATTTATGAGCGCATATACGATAATTTTTATCGTGCAGAATAGTCATATATGACTCGAGTGTTATTAAAAATTTCAAAAAATGCTACCTCAGTAATCAACAAGGCAAGGATTTTCATGCACTTAAAAATTAAAAATATACGCTTATAACATGTACTATAAAATAGGAAAATATGCACTAAAAATTTGTAAAATTTGGTGCATATTTATGTATGTATGTTCTTGTGAAAATTTATTTGTTATCACTAATTTTACTTTTATCGTATTTAATCAAAATATAAATATTTAGAACTTAAGTTTTTGACAACAAATATATAGATTCTTGATGACAGAAGTATCGCTTTATGTACCCTAATACCAATTTAACAGAGCATCTTCTAAGGAACATCTTTAAATAATATAATTGCCCATATTATTTAAAGGTGTTCCTTAGGCCATGGTTAGTAGTAGGCCATACACATCGGTCAAGAACTAACGATGAGAGGGTCAAAGTTGAACATTTTGGTCATACAGGTTTTTTTTTTCAAATGAGTGTAACTTTTCCTATTGAACCTAGCAAAAATTTTTAAAGGAGTTTAGATAGCTATTTCTTTACTGTTTACAAATAATTTTTTTTAATTCTTTTAAATTTAATGTTTTTAAATATTTTTTTTTAATTGTAAAAATATGTAATACAAAAAACACAATTTGTATTCGAAAAATTAAAAAATATGCAAAATGTTTTAGAAAAATGTTATAAATATGCAAAATATATGCAATTTAATGAAAAATATGCAATTTATGCATTTATAACAAAGTATGCAACAACAAATCGATGCCATTTTGTGGCAAATTCTTTAATTCGAAAAGAAAACTAATTAAAAGTTATTTTGAGTAATTGACTACAAACATGCATTTGCATTCAAATCCTTGCCCTGGTAATCAACATCCACACCGAAGTTGTGACCAACGAAATTCATAAAACAATGTACCAGATTATTCAGATGTTTAAAATTGTGGCCTCAAATATTAATAAAACAATGCAAACGTGTATTAAAAACACAATACCCTTAAAGTTAAATATATTTTGGAAACAAATTGTGCTATGTTCTTTTTGAGCCGACCACTGACATTTATAGCGTATACATACCAATTATTTCTGTGTATTGTTTTTACATCATTATTTAAAGTAATTTTGGGTGCTGGTAGAAAAACAATCGAAGGTGTAACATTTACAGCTGCTAGACAGAGAAAGTTTTTTTGTATTTACATCACAAAAAGATTTGTTTTATTTTTTTTATTACTAAAAAACCTATAATTTCTCTGCATAAATATTTGACTTATATACCTATAGATGAAAACCATTTCACAAATGTTACTAATTGATTTAACATTTCATTGTATAACCAAATGAAATACCATCCGTGCTTCAAAAATGAGTATAAAAGTAGTATGATTCATATTTTTTGTGTTTACACTATTGGTATAGCACAATATCAAAGTATTTAAACATCGATTTAAACAGCTGTTTCATTTTTTTGTATGTTTTTACATAAAAATTCATCACTGATCTAATGAAACTTTCTTGTTTTTTGAATCATTTCAAAAAATAAAGAGATCCATACGACTATCAAATTTTTCATTCGTATTCTCTCTCATGTGTGATCGCTTTATTACATATAGCGTTTAGACTATCCCATCCGTTCTCTTCTACACAACATTTTGACAGATCATATTACTTGTAGTATAACGTAAAAGGGCCTTTAATAGTAATTATGTTTTCTTATATTTCTAAAACTAAAATCAACTAAAATTCAAACCATTTGCATTATTAAACAAATAAAAAAATCGATGGTAATACCGTTACTGCACCGACTCTTCAGTTTGACAATCCAGAATCAATGAAAATTTACATACATACATATGTATATTAAGTTCAATATTTTTTACCATCCACCACCATCATGGGTGAAAGAGGGTATATATAAGTTTGTGATTCCGTGCGTAACACCAAGAAATCTTCATCTTAGACCCAACAAAATATACATATATATTCTGGGTCCTTGTGAAATTCCGAGTCGATTTAGCTATGGCCGTCTGCCTGTCTGTCACTTTCGAAAATCACTTAAACGCATATATTTCTTTGAATAAAGCTATCGGGATGAAGTTTGACTTGAATATGTTTTGTGTGCATATAAATCATTCTACCGAATGTTTTCCGGATCGGTCCATAATTGGTAATAGCTCTTATATAAAGTCTACTTCCGAAAATCACTTAAGCACACATATTTCATTGTCAAATAATGCTATCTTGATAACATTTGACACTAATATGTTTTGTGTACATATGAATCACTCTACGAATATTTTTCCGGATAGGTCCGTAATTGGTCATAGCTTCCATAGAAAGTCCACTTCCGAAAATCACTTACACGCACATATTTCATTAATTAGTAAAGATATTGGAGTAAAATTCGACTTGCATTTGTTTTGTGTGCTTATAAAACATTATTTTTCCGGATCGGTCCGTAATTGGTCACACCTCCCATATAAGGACTATTTCCGAAAATTACTTAAACTATATTTCTTAATACATATCGGCTAGTGGTAAAATTAATCTAACGCTCAGAATAACTACAAATATATTTCAGTTACCATCTCTTTAACTTATATGTTTGCTAAGCCCTAGACATTGTCATGTTTTTCTTCTTGCCTGCAGCTGAAGTTTTGCTGCTTGGTCGGTCCACCCTCTAGTAATCTAGTATCTAGTTAATATTCATTAATCTACCACAACAGCTCTACTTTTAATTCACAGCCCATGCATGGTTTTTACATCAGAAAAAATTATCTTATTCTGGTGCATGACGAAAAGGTCTCATTTATCAATTAATAGTGATGGATTTAAAATAAGTGTTATCATTAACCATTATTATAAGTTATATTTGATTTTGATCGTCGTAACCAATACCAGAAAGAAATATATTTTTTGGTTAAGAGTAACAATTATCGTAACCAAAAATTTTTTATTGGTTATATTTTTTTCAAATATATTTGGCAAAGCAAATAAAACGAGCAGTTTTGCAACAAATGTGTATTCATTTTATAAATAAAATATAATTTAAATTAATTTGCCTTTTAATTCCGTTAATATTTATATGGACCAAAAAATAAATAAATTTTGGTTATCTATAACCAAAAAAATATTGGTTGCTGAATAACAGTTATTCATAACCAAAAAAAATATATTTCTCATGTTAATTGGTTACGGAGACCTAAATAATATAAATCTTATAATAATGGTTATAAAGTACTTAAATAAAATAAAGGGATTTTTTTGCATAACCTTTTCTTTCAAAAGAAAAAAAAACAACAATTATTTTCGGTCCCTGATATAAATATACACTCCTCGCCACTTGAATAGCACATATATAATTATTTTTTTCAAAGCTTATATTTTTGGATCAGGAATTACTGGAAACTTGTTTTATCCCCTCATTGTAATATTTTTTGTTCTGAATAAAATGTGATACGAATGGTTGTTATATCTGTAATATTTGATTTTATATAATTTTTTTTATAAATTAACCGAAAAAAGCTACTTTTAAAAATTCGCCACTTGAATAGAACATCCCCCCGAAAAATTTATTTTATAGCAACTTTTGTTTTCCAGACTAAATACTTTTCGGGCAACCCATTCCCACAAGTTTTCTATAATGTTTAAGTCTGGTAAATATGGAGGGCAGCTCAACAATTCAACATTTTGGAACTCTATATAAGATTTTACGATTCGGGTAGTGTGGTAGCATTTATTCTTGAGCTTAAAAACTGATGCTCGAAGGTGCCCCCCATACCATGAAACCACCAACACTGCTATGTAGACGATCCATGTAATGTGGTTCCTTCCGAAGGTCATGAAAATAGTACTTACATAGCAGTGTTGGTGGTGTCATAGTTTGGGGAGCAGTTTCTTATTATGGCACCTTCGAGGTTCAGTTTTTAAGCTCAAGAATAAATGCTAAGCTACATTGGGTTAATAAAAAAAGGCTTTTTTCGGTTTTCAATGACTTCTATGGACTTAGCCCTTGGATCCTACAACAAGATAACGGCCCGATCCACACTACCCGAATCGTAAAATCTTATATAGAGTTCCAAAAGAAGTCTGGAGCTCAGTACAACCGAATTACATGGTCAAGCTATATGAATCACTTCCAAACAGGATTTGTGAAGTGTTAGTCAACCAAGGAGGTTCAACACATTACTAAAATAGCTTATTTATATCGTTGTAAGTAATCTAAATCAATAAGTTTTAATTACAAAAGTTGCTATAAAATAACTTTTTCGGGGGGATGTTCTATTCAAGTGGCGAATTTTTAACAATAGCTTTTTTCGGTTAATTTATAAAAAAATTTATATAAAATTAAATATTACAGATATAACAACCATTCGTATCACATTTTATTCAGAACAAAAAATATTACAATGAGGGGATAAAACAAGTTTCCAGTAATTCCTGATCCAAAAATATAAGCTTTGAATAGCACATTCCATTCTTCAAATGGTACCCTTTTGGATTCTACATAATGGTTAGCCCGAACACACGGCCCTTATTAAATGAGAATTTATTGAGAGAGATTTTTGGACTTTTTCGTTTATCCGATGGTACTTTTTGGTATTTTTACGTATTGAACATAGAAATATAAACATTTAAAACGTAGGGACCTTAGTGAATGAGAATCTACTGAAAGGGACTTTTGGTACTTTTTCATTTATCAAATAATATTTTTGAATTGTATATAATATTGCGAACCACCCAGGGTATGGGCTATATGTTTTAGTTTACAGCAAAAAAATGTATTTTAAGTTTTTTAATGGTATAAAAAGATAAAATATTAAACAGAAAGTGCGCTATATTTACAGTACTTTACTTAAATTAAAAATTTTACAATGACTTTAAAATGACAAAAAACTGTTCGGGCCACGCTTTATTTACTCGTAAATGTTGTCGATTGGACAGTCTGTTAACAATATCTTACACATTGAGTGTTTGTTAACAAATACAAATTTGTATTTCTTTACCTGTGTGAAGTGGATTTCTTGTGAGCTTGTATGGTTTATGGCCTATTTGTGTACCTTTGTTCCAATTTTCATGTTTATAAGACCACAAACAACAATGTACCCAAGAACCACATCATCACGTTCATACAAACATTATAAAAAAAGTAAATATTTAAATACATAGTCAAAACATTAACAGCATACAAATTGCTATTAATTCAAATACCAGCGAGTTGATGGTGACATTTAAGCGATCGAATTAAACTGACTAGGTCAGGAATATACAATAAAAACTGATATATTTTAAAATTCGGTTATCATTTATATAAAAATATAAAAAATGAAAATTTTTAAGGAAATAATCATTTTGATTTCGTTAAATATGTACATATATATGTAAATTAGCGCGAATTAACCAGAAACAAGAAAAACAAAGATCTTATATATATAGCCTTCACCATAGTACATTTAAATTATTTTTTTTTTAATAAAAATTTTTCAAACTTTTGTTGTTACTGTGTTAAAAAAGTTAGCATTTTAAAAATTTTCTCAGAGTATGTACATATGTACATATATCCAAGTTGAACCAAATATATAAAATATACATTTTCGAATTTTCAATACTTAAGTGGTAAATTTTTATAAGTTTCTAAAGCTCTTAATTATACCCTACACCACGTTAGTGGGGAGGGTATATTGGGTTTGTGCTCATCCTATACCCACCTTTAAGTATACCAATCGGCTGTCCATGTAAACCTTGTGCACAAGAGAAGGTCGCAATTTTCAAGATAATTGAATATAATTAGGCACACTGAACAAAAATATATTTGGTAAATGAAATTAGGCACAACTGAGCTTTATACAAGCCTTGATGACGTCGCCAAATTTCATAAAGATCGGACCTCATTTGACCCTAGTTCCCATACAAAGTCCCCTTCAGAAAATATCTTGAATGTCCAAAAATAACGTATAAACACTAATATCGCTATGAAATTCAGCACAAATAAATATTATATACATATACATAAATCCATTCACAAAATATTGGGAAGGGTCCATATATGCCCCTAGCCGCCATTTAAAGCCTCTTTCAGAAAATTAGTTTTTCGTCCATAAATTGCTTAAACATATCGGAAACAAAGTAATATTGAAAATAATGGTCAGCCCGACTTTACTTTCTTACTTATTTTTTAATAGATTTTAAATTGTTATTTATTTTTTTCTGTATTTTTATCGAAATATTTTTATTTCATTTCATAATGTATTTGAGCATACATATACACACATAGAAAGAATCATTAGGCATTTAATTTTATTAGGATCACGTAGTTATTTAAGTTTTTGTTTTAAGTATGCGTTTTCAAATGCTTAAAAGCGGGAGTACAAAGTTATTCAATTTGAAATAAACCCGACAATATATAAATAAATAAAATATCTGAGGAATTTTTACACATCTATTATGCAGTTGTTATCACTAATTGGTTAAAGATATTATGTATGTTATGTATATATATATGTATATAGATATATATATATATATATATATATATATATATATATATATATATATATATATATATATATACATATATATATATATATATATATATATATATATATGTATATATAATTTTTTATTGTATTATTAGTAGCTCAAATATCAACAATATCCTAATACCGGTACTTTAAATAGAGAAATAGTCGTACGCAACATGTAGTTTAAGACAAGATATTTATATTATGACACACCAGATTTATGTGTGTCTACTACTAAAAAAAATATACCATTTCGTATAATACTATAATATAATGTTTAACTCGCTCTTGCCTACATTTATTTAATTAAGATTTGATGTCACGAAGTTTGGGAGTGTGAGTGTTGTGGAAATGATCGGAATAAATATTAAAATAGTAAAACTATTCGATGTATGAACATTAGTGTGGCCCGGTTTGTAAGGAAAAAATATGATACTGCTGTATTCATTCTAAGATACCGTTTCTCAAACTGTTTGTCCTGGACTCTATATTTGGTGAGGTGGATTTCATGTGAAAGGTCTCTGAGGGGCGCTTTTAATAGTACACAGTGGTATGGGTTCATACACTTTTTTTTGCAAAAGTAGGAGTGCTTGTAAATACTTTAAATCGGTTAGTGCCTTGGTGTGCCTCCCATACAAAGGTTCCAAATAACGCTATTTCGCAGCGGTCTTAATAACATTTTGCGTAAATCACTTTTAGGTATGTATGTATGTATGTATGTATGTATGTATGTATGTATGTATGTATGTATGTATGTATGTATGTATTGTATGTATGTATGTATGTATGTATGTATGTATGTATGTATGTATGTATGTATGTATGTATGTATGTATGTATGTATGTATGTATGTATGTATGTATGTATGTATGTATGTATGTATGTATGTATGTATGTATGTATGTATGTATGTATGTATGTATGTATGTATGTATGTATGTATGTATGTATGTATGTATGTATGTATGTATGTATGTATGTATGTATGTATGTATGTATGTATGTATGTATGTATGTATGTATGTATGTATGTATGTATGTATGTATGTATGTATGTATGTATGTATGTATGTATGTATGTATGTATGTATGTATGTATGTATGTATGTATGTATGTATGTATGTATGTATGTATGTATGTATGTATGTATGTATGTATGTATGTATGTATGTATGTATGTATGTATGTATGTATGTATGTATGTATGTATGTATGTATGTATGTATGTATATGTATGTATGTATGTATGTATGTATGTATGTATGTATGTATGTATGTATGTATGTATGTATGTATGTATGTATGTATGTATGTATGTATGTATGTATGTATGTATGTATGTATGTATGTATGTATGTATGTATGTATGTATGTATGTATGTATGTATGTATGTATGTATGTATGTATGTATGTATGTATGTATGTATGTATGTATGTATGTATGTATGTATGTATGTATGTATGTATGTTTGTATGTATGTATATCATAAACCTCATTCAATTTTGCTGAAATGATTTTTTCGTTTTTCGATATTCAATCTACATCAATATTTATTTGATTTTGTCGAAAGGATAAAATTTGTATCCTTTGATCAAAAAATTGATTTGAGAAAAAAATAGTTTTCGGCTGGAATTTGTTGGTCTGCCCTAATATACATATGTACATACATACATATCTATGTACTTAAGTGACGATATAAATTAATTAGCATTTTAATTTCTGTACCTAGAAAAGTGCACAAAAAATTCAACACTTGGTATTTGATGCATATTGAAAATCATTCATTTAAAGACGCTAAGAGCATATGACGGTAAATTTGACCATATATTACCCCTATTTAGAAATAGTGCTTTATACGGCTTTATCGAATCTTATATTACCTTCGCCATTGTAGGTAGGTATATTTTGTTAAAAATATAATTATTCATCTCTCAATATATGTGTCATTAGATATCACGTTTAGATGATTCCATCCGAACTATTCTACACAAAATTTTGACAAATTAATAGATTATTAATGTAATAGATTATCACTTACTCCGGGCTCAACATGCTGAAGTTTATAATTTTAGGTTAAATTTTATAGCAAACTCGAAAAAGCACCAGTCGAAGAATGAAAAAGTCCCCTTTAATAGATTCATTTTTACTCCGGGCTCTACAATCTTAATTTCACGTTTCTAGGTTCAATTTTATAGAAAATTTAAAATGTACCTTTTGAAAAACAAAAAAGTACCAAAAAGTTGTTCATATAGAAAAACGAATGATTAAAAAATTTTATTTCTAAGTTCACTGGTTTAAAAAATATATGGGGAAGTAACAAGTACCAAAATACAGTTTTTGCCCATTTACTCCCTAAAAGGGTCGAATTAAAAAAAGTACTAGACACCTGTCCGCTTATTTCTTAAATGATCAACGATAAGTTTTAAGGATTTTGGATATGGAAAACCAAATTTCTGCTTTCTAGCTTCACCGGTTTAGGCTGTGCGATGGTGAATCAGTGAGTCAGTAACGTTAGAATTTTATGTACATACATATATAAGTATGTGTATAGATTATATGAATTTGAGCTGAAAGCCTTATTAGATTGATCATATTATTATTTTAATAACAATAATAATTCAAATGGCATAGGGCGCAACATAGAAACGGTTATGCAAAATTTTCTTGAAATTCCTGTGAAATGAAGAAATTTTAAAATAATCTTTTATTTCTTATATTAAATTTAAAATTCTAAAATTTCAATAAAATTAATGCTGTTATTAACCATTATATTTAATATTTTTTATTTTTCAGCGACGATTAACGTTAAAAAATCAAACGCACGTACAGGTGAAGAGTATAAAAGCATCGGATAGATGAATATAGCATTTTTACTTGTTTTATTCCACATCAAAAAATACATACAGTGTCTCACAAAAGTATTCGAATTTAGGTATACTATGAAAAGAAATAAAAATTAATTTTTCTTTGTGCTAAATAAATAAATTAATTTGTTATATTCTCTTGGCAGTCCTTAGGTTTGATACAACGCTTTTTAAAACATGAAAACTTTGTACTTATTTATTAAAACCATCCAATATATATTTTTGGTATCGTTGTACTGGACTTATTACAAAAAAACTAAATTAAAGTATGTAAATTTTTTTAAATTTTAAAAAGTGTGACATGAATGCAAAGTTCTGCCCACACAATATATTAAATTTATTTATTAATTTAACACAAAAAATATATTATTAAATTGTGCTTCTTTTTAAAGTCCGCCTAAATTCGAATACTTATGTGAAACACTGTACATACATACATATGTATGTATGTAATATTTTAAATGCCAATCTTTTTTTTGTGTATAAAGAAATAACACAATGAGAACCAAATCTTGGATTGTTGTGAACAAGTTTATAATTTATGTTTTTTTTTTTGTATAAATACATAATTATTAAGCTGTAAATAAAAAACTTGTTATTTCCCTATAGATAATATATCTTCATATATAAGAATAACAAAGAGAAACATAAATGTTTTTTATTAATGATTTGAAATACCAAATAGCTTAAAAATACAATTAAAAGTGGTTTCTTTAGGTGCCCTAATTTCTAAGAAATGAACCGGGATATAGAATTTTATGGCGATCTCAATAAGATCTGTCGCTTTTTGCGTGTAATTTGCAGTTAGAACACAAATTATATTGTTTCGAAGTTATTACTTTTAAAGTAATATGTTCTTTCACTCCCTTAGAACTTCGACAGATTATAAATATGTGTGTAAGTCATTTATATTTAAATCGTGTAAAAAATTGGCCATGTTTAAAAATAAAATTTTGTGACATACATACATATTTACATATACTAGTTTTACCTAGTATATTTAACATTACAATAGTTCTATTTTTTATTATTGTTCATTCTTTATAATTTTTGTTACTTAAAGAAATATTTTATTTCTTTAAACGCACTTTTAAAATGATGTCACTTCCATTTTAATATAAAAAAAATTAATTTCAATAAAAATATATTTTTTCGGAATTTTGTATGTAAATATTTTTAAAGTTTAAAAATGTTTTAGAAAATAAGGTGTACAATTTTATATTTTTTGTTTGTTTTGGAATTGAGTAATATAGGTTCAATATTTCATCTAGGACCCATATATGTTAACCCCAGAATACAGATTATACAGTTAAAAATACAACTAGGCCCAATTTAAACTTTTTAATAAAAAATCAGTTAATTGTCAACAAATAATTAAAAAATTTTGGTAAAATAAAATGAGAGCTCAAAGTGAGAAAATAAATGAAAGATAAACCATTAGAAGATTTTAATTTGTATGGAGTTTAAATTTTATAAAATTTATAATGTTATACTCAAAACATTCGTATTCTGGTCCAAATCTATTATGTTGCTTTCATGACTTTTTATTAAGCATCATTTGCATACATACATAATGATGGTCAAATATGTTACGATTAAAACTAAATCGCTTTTAATTGGGTTACTAGATTAGCATAAACATAATATAAAAGAAACAGTGTTAGCAAGTTTAAAAATCAAAGAAAGCTGCAATTCTTTTATTATTAGTATAATATATACACGACAAATATTACAAAACATAATAATAAAAATAAAAATAAGACAAAATAATATAAAAACTAAAGCTAAGAGAAACGCGATGTCGCATACAATTTACAATTTGTTGTCCATTTTGAGGTCGTTTGAAAAATATTTCAGAAACTAAACCTGTTTAATTTCTTTATACAATATGTAAATGCAGAAATTTGTATGTATGTAAATTGTACATATGTATGTACAAATTTATATACAGGTAGATAAATGTATGAACTTTTTTAACTCACCATTGTGTTGTGTTAATCCCTGTGGCAAAAGCGTTAGGCACCCAATAATTATGAGTGTGTAATAGCAGATTTTACTGTCGAACAGACCATCCAAACCATGTCTTCGTTTTCGCCTCCTCCATAAGAGTCTGGCTTCACGTGGCTGCAACATTTTGCCTGTAGTAAGTAGTAGGCTTATGTTCTGTTTTGTTTCGTTTAGTTTTGTTGTTAGACAAACAAAACTTATTTTAAACTAAAAAACGTTATAGAAAAATGTTCAATTGTTAGAACTTGTGGAATATAATAATACAAATCAATCAGTTTAAATGAATATAAAGTAAAAACTTAAATGAATAAAAAGTAAAAATTACGCGGTCACTCAAATATTCAACCTGAAGGATGTACCAAAAGTTACCTTTATTAAATTACTGTATGCCCAATTACTTGAACTGCGGTATACTACCCAAGAAAAATATTTTCTAGAAAAGCAATGTATTTCTTAAAACAGTTTTATCGGAAGTAAGAATATTTCAAAATATGAAATACAAAAGCATCATGCTGAAATTCAATAAATGAAGTTAAACATTTTGAGTTACACATACATACATACATACATACATACATACATACATACATACATACATACATACATACATACATACATACATACATACATACATACATACATACATACATACATACATACATACATACATACATACATACATACATACATACATACATACATACATACATACATACATACATACATACATACATACATACATACATACATACATACATACATACATACATACATACATACATACATACATACATACATACATACATACATACATACATACATACATACATACATACACTTACATACATAACTACTTTTAAATGTTCATTGCCTTAATTTCACAACATTTTAATTATTCCCCAGAAATTTAAATTATAAATACATATGTATTTGCACAAATCTTTGATGAAATTTTATTTGATTTTATTTCACAACATGATGTTTTAATTATTCCCCAGAAATTTAAATTATAAATACATATTTGCACAAATCTTTGATGAAATTTTATTTGAGTGATGTAGAAACAACGCATCAATCTCCATTTTAAGAAATTATTATTTATATAATTGTTTCTGAAGGAAATTTGAATCATATTATAACAGAAGTAACTGCCAAATTATATCATAAGTGTTTTCTGTTGAATATGGTTAACATTTTAATATATGTACATATTTATTCTTTTATTGTAGATCGATAACAATAAAAATAGAAGTTATTAGCAAAACCTGATAAAGGTACATGTCGAGATTGGAAAAATCCAAAATTCTGGTTTTTTGAATTGAGGGCTAGAAAACATGCGTCAAACTAAAGTCTTTCATATAGATTTATCAAATTTCAAATTTGCCTATTTGTTTCGATGTGAACGATCTGAAAGGTAAAAACAAAAACTCATGTTTTCATGAATATTAGATAAATAAAAATATTATTTCAATTAAGATGAGCAACATATTAATCTCTACTAATTGAATCTGGTTAAATTTGTCAAATCCCCTGATTTGGTTAAAAGTTATTTAAACAAATAGTAAAACTCATTAAAAGTTCAAAGTCATTTCTTTTGATTATGCCAGCCTTGCTGTAAAAGAGCGATATGTTCACATAAATTATTAAATTTATTTGACAAAAATGACACAATCACCAAAACATAAATATGTTAATTTTCTTCAACATATCGCAAATATACTAATAAAAAAATATAATTTCAAATAAAACGGCTTTGAATGTTTTACGTCTTAAATAACACAAGATTATACTTTTTAACCCAGATACCAAAGTATACTTTTCTAACGATTTATGCCGCCCAGAACACGAATTTCTACATCAAATTAGGTTTTCGAGATATCATGTCCAATTTAAAAAAAAAACGTTTTAACACCTCGAATTCACAATTGTTAAAACAATTTTTTATTATGAAGAGAAAATTATGATGACAGATTCGGATTCAGTTCCTTTAGAAAAAAGTACTTTGTTTCTGGTTTTCGACATTTTTAACATTTTTTTCCAGAAATATAAAATTATATATAAAATAATACATCCGTTTGTTTAATTTAAACAAAATTATACTTTCATCTTAAACTACGTTCCATATTTTAGACTCCATATAAAACATGTTAGCGTGGATTTAAAAATCGGAATGTTTAAAATTTTTATTTTTTGCAATATGGCCAAAATTTATTTGCAAAAATAAAATAAATCTGCAAATATTAATGAACGATTTTTAATTGTTGTTTAAAATGATTAGGCAAAACAATTAAATTTTAATTTGTGGTATTAAATCCTAAAAAGATAAAATAACAATCTTCCTTTAAAAACTAATTAAAAGGAATAATTAAGCATAATTTTGAAATTAATGTTGAATTTTTTAAATTGCTTACGTTTTCACACTATTATTTTTTTCATTTTATTCAATTTAATATTCAACAATATTCAATGTTATATGTTTAATAAATAAGACCAATATATTTATAATTATTATCATTAATATATAGTCTTATCCCTGCAAATTTATATCAAATTTTTCGATCTCTTTGATTCCTTTATTTTTTAAATGCACAATTTGTTAGAAATACATACATACATATCGCTAATTTACTGCAAGACTGTCATAATCCAAAATATGGGTTTTTTTAACCGAGTACTGGAAAATATTTCCACACTAATGTGTTTTGTTTATTTTTGTTGATTTTCAAAAATGTTTATTAGTTACGGAGGATTTTTTGTTGAAAACGTCAAAAGTAATACCCAATTTTTCACGAATATTGGATAAGTACAAATTTAGTTTATGTTTAGATGAAAAACATATTAACACCTACTTTATATGTACATATGTATATCCGGTTTTATTTTTTAAATTCGGCGATTGTGGTTTATGATGGTCTTGCAGCAAACGACATTTACTTCCATCTTTTAATATCTTTAATAGCCTATATAGTTAGTTATTTTGGAACGCTCACAATGTAAACCCTGACCCGCTGACGTTACAAAGTAATATCCACAACTGTATATTCAAAGAGTTCAAATCTTAGATACAGTCCAATTAAAAGTGGTTTTTATTTAATAATTTTTGTTGTTTTTAATATCGCATTAATAAGCGTTTTTTAAATGTGTGAAATTGACAAAACAATTAATTAAAAATGCTTTGAAATATTACCTTTTTATGAAGATGAATATGCGTGTATGTAGGTAAGTAATTAATTCATATTAGAGCTTTAATAAATCCAAATTAACAAAATTTGAAAATTAATATTTTTTGTAATTAAATATTACATAGTATATGTAGCTCATTTACTCATAATTAAAGAATGTCATTAGTACTTAAAAATCCACGCCGAAAATAATAAATATTTTTGAACATTTATAAAACTGTATATAAGATATTATTTAGTAGAACTTTGTTAGAAATAACATTTTTCAGTAATGACACTTTGGCAGTAAACAAGCGATTGTATGTATGACCTAGGAAAAACATTTTCCAATATATTTGGATATATAACATACATATGTATGTATGTTATATATTCAACATACATATGTATGTATGTACATTCTTGGAAAGATTATGTATAGATTTAAAAATAAATTGGTATTGTTGGGTTGATTTATAACATATTTTATGATAATAAAAAATGTTTTGAGTAAATTTTTTAGCATAGCAGTTTTATATTAAATGTAACACTAATCCGACCCGCACTACTTGAAATTTAAAAAAGGTAAACAAACATTTTTTCAAACTTTGCGCAACACAAATTTTTAATATTGCTTTTTTAATCTGATATACATTCATACATATGTATGTACATATCGTAGTTTTATATGTGCTAAATATTTTCTTAAATAATAACGTATTTTCTTATTGTATTTATTACAAATATGTATGTATATTGTTGTTGTTGTTTATATTTTAATAAAGATTTTTTTTTATTAAACCAACCTAAAGATTCGATTAAATTAATATAGTGCAACTAGTATAACGATTTGTAACTTTTTATTATGGCATAGAATTCATTATTTTTAACTTTTAAACTTTATTATTAGATTAAAACGTTGCCGTATTATGGTTTTTAATTATGTTTTTTTTTTATTTAGACTGTAGTTTAGTACGAAATATAAGCTGTGTTTTTTATTGGTTGGTTTTCTTGTAGAGCATACGTTTCGTTTGAAAGTTAAAGCAAGAACTGATTCAAACAGGGCAACAGGTTGTTTATTCAAACCACCAACGATCGACCACAAAAGCAAAGAAATGTTGGTGGCAGAGCAAAAGCCAAAACTTTAAACCAGTCAACACAACACGGCTTGAGAGTTTTAAGCATAAAGTATTACATTATAGACCAAAAACAAGATAAACATGTTTATGACTCGCACTCTTCGTATGCAGCATTGCTTCCTATTATAAAACAACAAAACCAACAAAAAAACGCAAGAAAAATTAAATACAAGAAAAACAACCTGCAGACCAAAGTTGAAACAGAGTTGTTTAATTTTGATACCCTATAAATCCATTAATGATACTAACATATACAAATCTTGGGTGCTGCGTTCATTTTATATACATTTGCATGTCGATGCGGCGTGTAATGCGATAAGGAATGTCTGACTTTTACAATTAGTACTAACATACCTAGGTAGATCAAAATTTTGAAAATTTCTGAAGATTTTTCATTTTAAAAATTTCGGAAGCGATTATTATTGTGAAACTTTATTGCGAAAGTTTCACAATAATAATCGCTCCAAACTTAAGCTAAATCAAACAATATTAGGTGTCGTGGCAATTTTAATGTTCCGAAATGTATTTGCAAAATACATGCTAATATTAATGTTTAAATAATCTACACAGAACTATAATATCAAAAATATTTATATAAATATTCATAGAAAATATGTGAGTTATTACATTACTTCTAGTACCTCTTATAGCAAATGGTGTACAAAAATATGTATATTATTTCGCTTTGTTAATACAGCCTTAAAGACGATTAAGTTCACCTATTTAATATATTATTTAATTTGAAATTCATGATTAATAAAATCTTAATTTTTCCAAGAAGAGTTGTTTTAAAACTAGCGATATGTTCAATATATTTTGAACCTTAAATTAAATTTCAGAATAAAGCCTAATATTGGGTCTAGGCCCTATAATTGACCAAACCGCATAACATTTAGCAGAGCCACTTAGCAGAAATTGGTAGTAAAGTTTAATTTTCATACAATAGAAGGTATTATTTATGTATGTCCAACTTTATTACAACCCATTAGTGCATAGTATCCCTTTATAGGTATGTTCACTTTTTCCAATTTCCCCCCATTATGTTAAAATAAAAAAAAAATTAAATGGTAAATTTATATTATCACTAAAATCCGAGTTAATTTAAAACACATTTGAGTAAAGAATAAAGAAAGTAAAATATAAATTTTCCAACATTATTATACCCTTCACCTTCGTGAAGGGTATAAGTATAAGTTTGTATAAGTTTGTCATTCCGTTTGTAATTTCTATAATATAATTTTCCGACCCCATAAAGTATATATATTCTGGATCCTTATAGGTAGCGGAGTTGATTAAGCTGTGTCCGTCTGTCTGTCTGTCTGTCCGTCTGTCTGTTCGTCTGTGTGTTTGTTGAAATCAGTTTTTAGAGGACCCCAGATATCGGCGAGATCCGAATCTTCAATAATTCTGTTAGGCATGCTTTCGAGAAGATCGCTATTTAAAATCAGCAAAATCGGTCCATAAATACCGGAGATATGAGCAAAAATCCGAGACAACCTCTGAAAATTTCATTAAAAATACAAATCGCACACCCAGTACAAAAGTGACACAACTCAAAAATTTTTTTTTAAGAAAAGGAAACAAATTTTTTACAAATTCTGAAAGATAAAGAAAGACATAACGTTTTTTTTCTTGAACAGTTAATAACAACAAAATACATTATTATTTTTGTAGAGTTAAACTAGTATCTTGTGTATAGTTTAAGGCTTAAACTTAGGGCTTAAAGAATATAAAAACGCAGAAATAAAATTTTGAGTTGTGTCACTTTTGTACTAGGTGTGCGAAATTTTTCCATGCTTTGATATACATATTGAGTATTTCGTTTCATATGTTTGGATGGCTGTGCGTTTCATTGCCTTGTGTATTTTGTTTTTGTTTTTTGGTGTATTCAGTTTCGAATATTTGTTGGTTTCGTTGCGTTGTGTATTTTGTTTTTGTTTTTTTTTTTTTTTGAGTATTTCGTTTTGTATGTTTGGATGGCTGTGTGTTTCATTGCCTTCTGTATATTGTTTTTGTTTCTTGGTGCATTCAGTTTCGTATGTTTGGATGTCAGCTGGTTTCATTGCGTTGTGTATTTTGTTTTTGTTTGTTTTTTAATATTTCGTTTTGTATGTGTGGATGGCTGTGTGTTTCATTGCCTTGTGTATATTGTTTTTGTTTCTTGGTGTATTCAGTTTCGTATGTTTGGATGTCTGTTGGTTTCATTGCATTGTGTATTTTGTTTTTTTATGTACTTCGTTTCTTATGTTTGGATGCTGTTGGTTTTACTGCCTTGTGTATTTTGTTTTTTGTGTGGTTATTTCGTTTAGCATTGTTGTTGTTCATTTTGTTTTGCTATTGCTATAATAATGATATAATCGGAAAAGTGAAATACATTTAAATTTTATGAAATTGATATTTATTAAATATACTATGGTGATGGGTATATAAGATTCGGCAAAGCCGAATATAGCACTCTTACTTGTTTTACTTTTGTATAGAATAGAACATCTTAAAAACAGTAGTAAACAGAATATTTTTAGAATATAGACCATTAGTCTGGTACAACTTAATATCTACCTAATAATTTTAAACGTATATAAATTTACGATATCGCTAGAGAAATTATTATTTGAGACTTTATAATTTCTGTTAATTTAACTTTCCGACCATAATATTTATTTTTACCAAAGCATATAGAAATGTGTCAAGCCATTTTGGAAATACAGTCACACATTTTTGTTCAGAATTCCCATGGTCTAATCATAAAATTTTTATCTGATGAGATGATTTCTATAAATAGTGAGTTGCACTTTATTAACCTTTACCGATAAAAAATGAATTTTGGAAAACGTCCTTTTATAAAAATTTTCTTTGATTAAGAGTAGAAATATTCATTAATTTTCTGTGATGTGATTCCTTGTTTTATTTAGCAAATCTCCTTCTAAAAGTCGAGAACTTAATTGTAAAATTTTGCATAACATTTAAAAAACCAAAAGTACGCAGAATTATGTATATCTATATATTTCTTTGTTAAGAAGTTGATCTAACGCTTTTTCGATAACCTTAATAAAACTATTTACATAATTATAAAAAAAATGTTTAAGCAAATTTGGTTTTCTGTATATACCCGCTTTACATTTGAAAACACATATGGTTAAATCCAAAAAAATGGTTAAATTTAATGAAACTGATTTATATCCACAAGTACAACCTTTCCTGGGGAATCAAATGAAATAATGTGTACATATTTGAATTTAAAACACTTTCACTATTTTAAATTTAAAAGCTACGAGAAGTCAAATTTAAAATTTCTCAAAAACTTGCTTGTGACAAATTCGACATTCTTCGAAGTACTGTAGCCGCGTACCTCAATATGTATTTTATAAAAGTTTCTGCTACAATTTGTTTAGATCTTCAGAAAGAATCATATGAGTTATTATAAATTTTTGTGCCATCACCCCCCGAATTAGTTATATGGTGTTAAAGTCGTGATTTGTGAATTACACGCAAAGCGTTTATTAAAAATGATGAATGTACCCGAAAATCATTACTCCTTGTCAAGTTATATCTTTAAATCGGAGGCACGTCAAATTACATTCCAGGTTGCAGTGGCATGAGCAGCAGCTTTTATTGTGTAATAGTTACTATACAAAAATTTTTTTGGAAACAATGAAGAAATAGCAATTTGAACTCCTTTGAACAATTTTTGTTAGAACTAATAGGTGAAAAGTTACACTCATTTGAATAAAACCCTGTATGACCAAAATGTTCAACTTTGACCAACTCTAAATCCGGCAGTTCTTGATCGATAGAGCTGGAAATATGTGTCTGGCCTACTATCCGATGGTACTAACATTCATTCAAATCTATTTTTTGAAATTGTCCAAATATTATTACCAGGGCAAGGATTTCTATGCAAATTCATGTTTGTAGTCAGTAACTCAAAATAACTTCTAACTATTTTTCTTTTCGAATCAAAGAATTTGCTATAAAATGCCATCGATTTGTTGTTGCATATTTATTCATATTTTGTTATAAATGCATAAATTGCATATTTTTCTTTAAATTGCATATTTTTTTCATTTTTATTGCATATTTTGAATTTTTTAACACAAACTGTGTTTTGTTTTCTTTATATTTGTACCCTACACCACTTTAGTGGGGAGGTATATTGGGTTTGTGCTGATGTTTGTAACGCACAATAATATTGGTCCTATACCCACCTTAAAGTACACCAATCGGCTCAGAATCATTTTCTGAGTCGATTTAGCTATGTCCGTCTGTCCGTCCGTCCGTCCGTCCGTCCATGTAAACCTTGTAATCAAACTACAGGTCGCAATTTTGAAGATAATTCAATGAAATTTGGTACATGATCTTCTATTATCCCAGGGACAAAGCCTGTTGAAAATGGTTTATATCGGTCCATTATTTCACCTAGCCCCCATACAACTGAACCCGCCGAATAGGGCTTTTAAGTTCATAATTATGTTTAATATACTCATATCTCGACAAAAAGCTGCAATAACCAAGTTGTATACAAGACTTGATGACCCCCAGGAATTCCATAATAATAGGTTCTCATATGACCCTAGCCCCTATGAAAAGCCCCCATCAAAATTTCACTTAAATGTCCACAATTTTATTCAACAATAAACGGCTTAAGTATGTATATCTAAGGCAAGGTACAATTCAACATAAATGCTTTATTATGGCAACTAAATCACATTATATTTTTGTCAAAGGTGTAGGGTATTATATGGTCGGCCTCGCCCGACTATAATTTCTTACTTGTTTTATAATAAATTTGATATTTACATAATTATTTAAAATTGTTTGATATTTATTTAAAAAAATTGTAGCCAAAAAATACAAGGTTTCATCTTTGCAAATATGATGATAAATTTTACAAATTTGTTGTTATTTTTTGTTTAAACCTACATCACTATAATGAAGCAGAGAATAACATTCGGAGTCCATATAAACTGATAACTAACGAAATTTGTCACATCTTATCCTTCATAAAATGCCTTTAAAGTAAAATGTAAGTGATGGGAGTATTATGTACGGATCTATAACCGATTTTACTCTTTAGATAAAAATCGAATTAAATTATCAAAATCAATTTAATTTATTATCCAAAATCGATTTTTATCTAATGCGAAAAATCGGTTATAGATCCGTACATAATACTCCCATCACTTACATTTTCCACCGGAAAACTATTCTTATTTCAAAACCTGTAATTGGCTGCATATCCCCAAAAAATAACTATTTTAAAAATACCATATGAAAATTTTTTATCAAAATTATATTGTTGTATATCCGTATATAATACTCCCATCACTTTCATATATTTTCCACCGGAAAACTATTTTTATTTCAAAACCTGTAATCTGCTGTATATCCTCAGAAAATAACAATTTTAAATCAGAATAGGATGTAGTTTCCTACAATTCTAAAATAGGGTAAATAATATATTCATATTACATTTTCACAAAAATTCGAATTTTAAATCGGCTATGCTTCCTTATGTAACACTTAAATCAATCTAAAAAATCATTCTTATCTCACCTATTTTAAGGAAAAGGGAAATTCCCCCATATTATAAAAATGAGGAAAAAGAAAAAAATAATAAAAGAAAAAAAAACAAAATTTATTCCAATCTTTTCAAATTTAATAATGAAAGATTTTTTTAATTAGAAGATGTGGATATTTTAATAAATAAAATCATTTGGGAATCTTTTTTGTATATCTATTGATATTTGACCTTTAAACCTTTATTTCTTCGGATTTAATAAGTGGTGTCTAAATCCAGCTAAAACTTAAGTGTGGATGCATAAAAGCTAATGAATAAAAATAATATTTTTAAACATACTTTTGTATAGAGAAACAATGAAATTTGAAGAATTTGGTTCTATTAGTTTCCCGGATAAACGAATTCTTGTATTAATTTAATATGGGAGGTGCCGCTCCCCTCATGGGTAGTCCGCCAATTTATTACCCAAAATGTTTAAATGAATCTTAAAGTTATTCGTACAAAATTCTAACTGTAATAGTTTCCAAGATAAACGAATTTTTGTATTTAATTTATATGGGATGTGCACGCCACCTAATACTAGTCCGCCAACTTTTTGTCCTAAATAATCATATTGACACTAAAGTGGCTCCGACAAAATTTGAGGACTCTAACTGTTATATTATCTCAAATATACGGATTTGATTATTGCTTAATATGTGCGTGGCTCCTCGCCCACTTGAAATTTCAAAATAAAAAGTAGCCTATTACCTATTCCAGACATACAGAAATACGCTGTGAAAATTTCAAGAAAATTGGTTCAGCCGTTTAGTAGTCTATAACGTTCAAACATACAAACAAACACACATTAGCGCTGTTAAAGTATTGAATAGTGGGTATCGAGTATTTGCCCTATTGTTTTTGGGTACTCCATACTAAAAAGTAGTTACACAATACTTTCAGACTTGTATATGGATTTAACTTATTTAAATTTAACGGCTATGATGTGAAAAAATACAGCTCTACAACTAATACAGATCATATCATTATTAGAAATGCAACTCTTAGCAATATCAAATCAATGTAAAAATAATTTAAAAACTGCAACAATAGTTAAAAAGTTACAAATATTTATTGACGCAACCTAAAAAAAATAAAATGTCTCAAAAGAGGTGTGATGTCTGGTATAACTTTATTTAAAAAAAAGGAAAAATTTCTGGTTTTTAATTTAAAATAAAACCGTTAAAAGTATCGAGTAGTATTGAGTCCAAATGAAAAGTATTGAGTAATCAAAAGTAGTAGAATATTACAGCACTAACACACATTCACTTATATCTATATCTTATATCTTATATCTATATTAACATTTATGCATATGTGGAACTAATTTTGATGAGGTTCATAAAATTTTATGTTAATAGACCAGTTGCAAACATTTTAATATAATGATTTATCTATACACAAACATACTTACTTACATATGTCGAATTTTATCTGGATATAATCATTTAATAATGAATTAGGTGGTATTAAGTGATTTTCAGAAGTAAAATTCCGTATAACGATTTATATATATTTTATGTATATATATATTTTATCCCGATGACTTTGATTGTCAATGTTCGTTTAAGTAATTTTCGGAAATGATCCTTATATGGGAGTTATGACCAATTATGGACCGATCAAGAAAAAATTTCGTATAACGATTTATATGCAAAAAAAAATAAATTAAGTCGAATATTACTCCAATAGATTTAATATTTAATAAAATATGTGCGTTTAAGTGATTTTCGGAAGTGGACTATATAGAGGAGCTATGATCTATTACGGGCCTCTCCAGAAAAATTTCGTAGAGTGATTAATATGCATGTACACAAAACCTTTTTTGTGTCGAATTTTCTCAAGATGGCTTTATTTGACAACAAAATATGTGAGTTTAACTGATTTTCGGAAGAAGCTCTTATATATGAGCTGTGACCAATAGTGGATCGATCCAGGGAAAAATTGGTAGAATGATTTATATGTATGTACACAAAACATATTCAAGTTCAATTTTATACCGATAGCTTTATTTATCAATGAAACATATGCGTTTAAGTGATTTTCGGAAGTAGAACTTATATGTGAGCTATGACCAATTATGGTCCTATCCGAAAAAAATTTCGTATAATGATTCATTTATAGACGAAACATATTTGTGTCGAATTTTATAAAAATACCTTTATTTGACAATTAAATATGTGCGTTTAGGTGATTTTCGGAAGTGGGCCGACTAATAATGGACCGATCCGAAAAGAAATTTGGTACAATGTATGAGCTAAAGAGTTGAAATTTGGACAGGATATTAGTTTCCCACCAAATAGGTCCACTAAAACGGGTAAATTTGGTAACCTCCTATCTCCTAAACTATAAAAGATACAAAAACAGTCCTTTAGGGAATAAACGGGTAAAAACTGTATTTTGATACTTTTTTTGTACCCCATGTATCTTTTAAACCAGTGAACATTCAAACAATATTTTTGACTCTTTTATAACTTGACGAAAAAATAAAGATATGAATTTAGTACTTTTTGGATATTCGGATGTTTAAGGGGTGAACATTTTATATTTGGTACTTTTTCATAAAACATTGTTTTTGGTTTATTAATAATTTTTTGGAACAGAATTTTTATTTCGTTAATGGGGAGAAAAAAAGTACCAAAAGGGATAAAACGGGAAATTTGATTTTATTTAAACACAATGGTCCAATTTATATAAAATTTTTAGATCTCGAAACACTAAATATGCTAATAGGGTGTTATTTGGAAGACCGGTACCAAGTGATATTTTTTGGTACCTTTTCATTCTCCAAATGGTACTTTTTGAGTTTTCTATGATATTGGAATCGAAACATGAAATTAATAATAAAGGGACTTTTCGGTATTTTTTCGTCCTACAAAGGTATTTTTTGAATTTTTTTAAAAATTAAACCTAGAAACATGAAATTAAGCGAGTAGAGCCCGTAGTAAATGAGAATCTATAAAAGGGAACTTATTGGTACCTTATCGTACTTCGACTGGTACTTTTTTGAGTTTTCTATTAAATTGAACTTAGAAACACGTAATTAAGTACGTGGAGCACGGAGTAAATGAGAATCAATAAAAGGGGACTTTTTGGTACTCTTTCGTTCCTCAATTGAACCTAGAAACGTGAAATAGTGCACATAGAGCCCGGAGTAAATGAGAATCTATAAAATGCACTTTTTGGTACTTTTTCGTTTTTTTGACTGGTACTTTTTGTGTTTTCTACAAAATTTGAACCTAGAAACATGAAATTAAGCACTTAGAGCCTGGAGTAAATGAGAATCTATAAAAGGGGACTTTTTGGAACTTTATCCTTCTTCGTCTGCTACTTTTTGAATTTTTTATAATATTGAACCCAGAAACATGAAATTAAGCATGTACAGCCCGGATTAAGTGGTAACCTATAAAAGGGGACTTTTTGGTACTTTTTCGTTCTTCAAAAGGTACTTTTTGAATTTTCTATAATATTGAACCTAGAAACAGAAAATTAAGCATGTAGGGCCCAGGGTAAATGATAAAATATAAAAGAAGAATTTTTGGTACTTTTTCGTTCTTCAAAATGTACTTTTTGAATTTTCTATAATATTGAACCTATAGACATGAAATTAAACATGTAGGGCCCGGAGTAATTGAGAACATATAAAACGGAACTCTTTGGTACTTTTTCGTTCTTCAACTGGTACTATTTGAATTTTCTATTATAATGAACATAAAAACATAAAACTAAGCAATGAGTGAATAAATATTTAAACTGGGTACTTTTTCGTTATTTAACTAGTACTTTTTGAATTTTCTGTAATATTGAAACATGAAATTAAATAAAAGAGGTCTTTTGGTACTTTTTCGTACTTCATCTGGTACTTTTTGAGTTTTCTAAAATATTGAATAATAAACAGTACCTGATTGAACGAAAAGTTAAAAAGGTTACTTTCTGGTACTCTTTTGTTCTTTTACTAATACTTTTCGCATTTTCTGTAATATTGAACCTAAAATTGGACACGCAGCTTCCTGATTGTATAAAAATCTATATGCGAGGAATTTCTGGTTGAAAATCAAACATGCATCATCCTGATTTAATTAAAATCTATAAAAAGGCACTGTCTGATACTTTTTCGTTCTTCAACTGTTTTTTTTTTTTAATTGTCTGTAATACTGAGACTAGAATCATAAAATCAAACCTATGAATATAAAAGGGGGCTTTTTGATATTGCAGATATACTTATATACATTTACAATAATAATATTTATTTTATTCCATTACTATGAGAGTAGCGAAGCAAACTGGGTATAGCTAGTTACGATAAACTAATTTCCGGGAATATACACCTTTGTATGGGGGCTATGGGAAATATTGGATCAATTGTTATGAGTTTGAATATACTTGATCCCTGGCACAAAAAAATATTGTGTGATAAAATTCATCAAAATATCTTTAGTAGTTTCTGGGAAAACTACTTAAGAAGTGGGAAAAAACGTTATTTTTTCGAGGTAGTCTGAAATTTTTACTCATAACTTTTTACGTCGTGAACCGATTTTACTGACTTTCAATACCAAACTGTACCGTATAATAAAGAATGATTTAGGTGAATTTCTATTGCTTCGTTTTAACGTGAGTGTGTTTTACACAGACAGACGGACATAGCTAAATCGACTCAGAATTTCATAAGGATCAAGAATATGTATACTTTGTTGGGTCTCAGATGAATATTTCTTGGTGTTACACACAAAATGACAAAGTTATATATGTATACCCTCTATCACCACTGATGGTGGTGGAGGGTATAAAAATTTACCGTATGATTATGTGTTTTGCTGTTGTAGTTTACAGTTTCTGTCTGAGCATGAATAAAAAAATCTAAATTTTTTATGAAATTTTCAGAGGTTGTCTCGGATTTTTGCTCATATCTCCGGTATTTATGGACCGATTTTGATTTTAATAGCGATATTCTCGAAAGCATGTCTAACAGAATTATTAAATATTCGGATCTCGCCGATATCTGGGGTCCTCTAAAAACTGATTGCAGCAAACATACAGACAGACAGACGGACATAGCTTAATCAACCTCGCTACCTATAAGGATCCAGAATATATATACTTTATGGGGTCGGAAAATTATATTATAGAAATTACAAACGGAATGACAAACTTATCTCCCTTTTTATACCCTTCCCTTCTCAGGAGGGTGAAGGGTATAAAAAGGTGGTTTTAAAAATATCTGATTTTAATATTAAATATAAAAAATAGATTTGGATTAAATTTGCACCAAAGGTAGTATTATTAGATAGTATAGGCCAGTTCTGTTAGTGACTAACTGCCGGAGTTAGAGGAGGTCAAAGTTGGACATATTGGTCATACAGGTTTTTTTAAATGAGTGTAACTTTTCACCTATTGGTCCTAGCAAAACTTGTCCAAATCAGTTTTGAGTTAATTTTTTTTTATAGATATCCCACTCGCATCCCATTAAGCTTTTGAAGAAAATTGTATAAGCTTTCTTTTGAGCAAAAAAAGGCCCATTTAAAAAATTAAATGAAATTAAAACAAGTAAGAATTTATAGTCGGGCGTGCCGACTATTGCTACCCCATTATGAATATTAAATGTGATTTATTTTTCATAATAAAGTATTTATCTTCAATACAACTAGTGTTTATAAACCGGTTAACCGAAAACCCGGTTTTTATTGCATATTTCGGTTCTTCGCAAACCGGTTTTTTTAAAACATTGGTTTTCGGTTAACCGGATTATCCGGCTTTTAAGTCTCGGTTAACCGGTTTAAAAAACTTTTAATTTTTTGTACAAAATTGTATGTTTTTTTTTTTTTTGATTTTTTATAATTCTAAAAATAAATTTCATTTAAACCAATAAAAAGTTAACTATTTAAACTTGATAGTCCTGGACATACCATTTTTATTCCCTGCACCACTATAGTGGGGAGGGTATTATGCTTTTGGGCTGATGTGTGTAACACTCAAACATATTGATCCTACACCCACCTTAAAGTATACAAATCGGTTCAGAATAACTTCCTGAGTCGATTAAGCCGTCTGTCTGTATGTCTGTCTGTGTGTCCATGTAAACCTTGTTCTTAGGATAATTTGATGAAATTTGGCGCGTACGCCTCATCTAACCCAAGGACAAACACCATTGGAAATGGTTGAAAACGGTCCATTATTTCACCTAGCCCCCATACAACCGAACCACCCAAATAGGGCTTTTGAGCTCATAATTATATTAAATGTTCTAGTATTTCAACAAAAATTGGCAAAACTTTTAACAGTTTTACATAAGTCTAATTGATACTGCCGATTTTCGTAATGATCGGGCCTGATTTGAGCCTAACCCCCATACAAAGTCTTCTTCAGAAAATGACTTAAATTTTCACAGTTCACTTATAAACACTAGTATCACAATGAAATTCGATACAAACGACTTTTATATTAACATAAATCCTGATTCGATAAAGCTATGTCCGTCTTTGTGGCCATATAAACCTTGTGTACACGCTACAGCTCGCAATTTTTAAGATAATTTGTTAAAACACCCTCCCACAAAGGGCTTTGGAGCTAATAATTATGTTAAATGTTTTAGTATCTCTACAATAATCGGCACAATTCAGTTTCATATAAGTCTAAATAATACTGCCGCTTTTCGTAATTATCGGGCTGTATCGTCAAAAAGTGGCACAACTATGTTTATGACCATGTTGAATTTTATAATAATCGGTCCTTGTTATTTCTCATATATGTATGTATGTAAATCTATCCACCAAATTTTATGGCTTCTTTCAGTAAATCAGTTTTTCTTCAATAAATTTGGAACCAAGAAAAATTCAACATAAATTTTTTATTATTGAAAATGATCCACATATAATATTCGTAATTGGTGTAGGGTATCATATGGTCGGTCACGCCCGATTATAGTTTCTTACTTTGTTGATATAGATGCATTATATATTCAAAGGTCAATTTATCCTTCAGATCTGAAAAGTTTGTTTTCTTATGATTTATTATATACGTCTTATTAAGTAATTCATAATATTTCGCAAAATTACATTTTTCAACTAAATATTATAATATTTTAAAGATTTCCAAACATTTCGGTTAACCGGTTAACATTTTGGGTTATAAATTGGCGGACTACCGATAAGGGGAGCGGTACCTCCCATACAAATTAATTACAAAAATTCCTTTATATAGGAAACTAATATAAATTAAATAGAAAAATTCGTATATCTGGGAAACTATTAGACCTAGAATCTTCAAATTTTACATGAAGAACTTTGATATTCATCTGAACATTTTGGAGAAAAAAGGGCGGACTTTCATCTGGAGGGGCTTGGAAACCCCATATGAATTTAATAGAAAAATTCGTATATCTGGGAAACTATTAGGGCTAGAATATTCAAATTTTACATGAAGAACTTCTGAACATTTAATAACGGGCGGAGTTCCAATGGGGTACTTACCATCTCCCATATGATTCTTCAAAATTTTGCACGAAGAACTTTAATATTTATCTGAACATTTTGGAGAAAAAAATTCGGACTTTCATTATAAATAGAAAAATTTGTATATCTGAAAACTATAAGAGCTAGAATCTTAAAATTTTACATGAAGAACTTTGACATTCATTGAATATTTAGAGAATAACTTAAAGTTGGGGGCTTGGCACCTCCCATATGAATTAAATACAAAATTTCGTACATCTGGTAAACTATTAGATTTTACAAAGTTTTCATAGATTACATTAAAATCTTAATTAACGTTCGGGAAAATTGGCGAACTTGCAATAATTTGCGTGGCATCTCTCATATGTAACAGATTGTATATGTGGGAAACTATTGCAGTAAGAATCTTCAAAATCATTAAGTGGGTTTTTTATATATATTTTGCTTTTAGGATTGCAAGGCACACTGGGTATAGTATATAAAACGTACAACTTTAAAAAATCTTTAAATGTCTATAACTCCTAAACCAATTAAGGGAGAGACAAAATTTAAAACCAAAAAGTTTTTAATTAAACATACTAGACTTGGTTTAAAAATTATGGATATGGGAGCCGTTTAGTGTTGTTTACTTATTCCCAGAATAGTATTTTAATGTAAAATATGGCAACTTACTTTTTAATTTTATTTATATAATCCTTTAAGATAATTTTTTTATATTCATTTAATAAACTTCACCAATTAACAAAACCTTTTGAAATGTTTAATAAAAGTTAATTTTAAACACAACACCGTCATATTGTTTTTCACTACTTAAGATTCACAATGTATTAATTACACTATTTTTCTATGAATATTAAATTCAATAACTAATTTAAGTTTTACAATCAAACAGGAATTCTGAACTTAGCAAAATTTCCGCATTATTTATTTGTTTGTTTTTTTTTCGCATTTACGCTAAAAAAATAGAGTATTCATATATTTTTGTTTGTGTACTCTTTTATCTATCATATACATAATTATTTACTATATATGGACGCTACTACGTCCCCATATCACTCCTTATGTATTACAATTTCTTGGGTATTCGTTTCAAAATTATATTAATATCAGGATTTTACTGTTTTTTATAAAACTATGGAAAATGGCTTACTTGAATATATTGTAGATAATTTTAATTTCAATGATTACAGCAGGAACCCACAATTATTATATCCCCGGTTTCATTCTTGTATATATAATATTTCATTTCAGATTAGAATGTTTAGGATGTGGAACGACCTGTCTAGGGATTTGAAATTTTTCTCGGCTTCACCTTTCGGTTTTAGGCGTTATATTGAAAAATATGTTATTGATCATGAACTTCGATTGGTACATTTGTAATTATCGTAAAATTTTTTCTTTCAACATTTCTTTCAACGTACATATATTCAATTTTTTATTTTATTATACCCTACACCACTTTAGTGGGGAGGGTATATTGGGTTTATGCTGATGTTTGTAACGCATAATAATATTGGTCCTATACCCACCTTAAAGGCGTCATGAACTCCCAACGACATAACTCCCCAAAACAAAAATGAAATAAGACCTCAAATTTGGGGACTTATTTCATTATGAAATAATTCCCCAATATAAAAATAAAACAAGTAAGAAATTATAGTCGGGCGTGGCCGACATATGATACCCTACACCAATTGCGAATATTAAATGTGATTAATTTCAATAATAAAGCATTTCTGTTAATCTTATATAGGTTCCAAATAATGTCTGTTCATGTTCGATTGTATGCTGACTAGAGAAATAAAAGACCGATTTCAATCATTTTCAACAGCCATCGTCAGTGGATCCAGAAAATAGTATGTGACCCATTTTAACAAATTATATTCAAAATTGCGATCTGTTGCGTGCACACAAGGTTTATACGGTCACAAAGACGGACATAGCTTAATAAGGACAAATATTTTTGAGTGTTACAAACATCACCACATTGTGCCGACTTTTGGATAGATAGTAGTATATTAGATGTAGTTAAAAGATAAACGGCCGAAATCGGAAGGTCCGGATGTATGGGGACTAAGGCAGAAATTGAGCCGATCCTTATAAAATGTGTTATTGGGAATTATCTATATACATATATAAAAATTAATGTGTGTTTGTTTGTATGTTTATATGTTTGTTTGTTTGTGGGTTTATATGTTTGTATGTTTGAACGTTATAGACTACTAAACGGCTAAACCGATTTTCTTCAAATTTTCACAGCACATTCCTGTATGTCTGTCTTATTTCCGATCATGGCGAAAAATGACAGTGTTATTTATAATTATATTAAACTTAGTTGTTCCAATTTTTGGGAAGATAGTAGTATATTTATAGTAGTTATGAGCTAAAAAGCCCAAATCGGTAGGTCCGGTTGTACGGGGGCTAGGGCAAAAATCTATTTGTGGCAAATTTCATCATGATACTAGTGTTTATAAGTGAATTGTGGACATTCAAGTCATTTTCTGAAGGGAATTTTGTATGGGGGATAGGGTCAAATAATGCCCGATCATTATAAAAATCGACAGTGTTATTTATAATTATATCAAATTTAGTTGTGCCGATTTTTGGAGAGATAGTAGTATATTTGACAAAGTAATGAGCTAAAAGGCCCAAATCGGAAGGTCCGGTTATATGGGGGCTAGGGTAAAACTTGGTCCGATCCCTATAAAATTTATTGTTGGGAATTATGTTTATATAAAACTCATTTGTGCCAAATTTCATCGTGATACTAGTGTTTATAAGTGCATTGTGAACATTCAAGTCATTTTCTGAGGGGGACTTTGTATGGGGGCTAGGGTCAAATAATGCCCGATCTTTACGAAAATCACTATAATTATTAAGACATATATAAAACTAAATTTTTACAATTTTTGTAGAGATAGTGGATCATTTAACATAATTATCAGGTCAAAAGCCCTATTCGGGGGGTCCGGTTGTATGGGGGCTAGGTGAAATAATGGACCGATTTCAACCATTTCCAATAGCGTTCGTCCTTCAACCAAGAGAAGTGCATGTTCCAAATTTCATCAAATTATCTCAAAAATTGCGACCTGTAGAGTGCGCACAAGGTTTACATGGACACACAGACAGACAGACGGACGGACGGACAGACGGACATAGCTTAATCGACTCAGGAAGTGATTCTGAGCCGATTGGTATACTTTAAGGTGGGTGTAAGACCAATATTTTTGGGTGTTACAAACATCAGAACAAACGCATAATTCCCTCCCCACTATAGTGGTCTAGGGTATAAAATGCCGCAACGAAATGAAATAACTTTCTAAATTAAAATGAAATAACACCCCATTTTTGGGGATTTATTTCATATGAAACAAATCCCTAATTTTAAAATGAAATAAGTTCCCATTTAAAAATAACAAATTATGGAACAAGTCGGTTTTAGTGACATTTCTAAAAAAAGTTGGTCGCTCATACTTTCTAGTGGGGCTTCAAAGTTTAATGCATTTCAGTTTAATCGCTTAATAAAGATTTCCTTAATAGCCGGCCTGCGGCCGGGCGGAAGGACTTTCTACTCTATGGTATGTCCAGCAACGGCTTCGCTTAATAAATATTTCGTAAATAGCCCAAAAAACGAATTAAATCCCCAAATTTCGTTGTTTTTGCTTTCTAAACAAATTTTTACGGAGTTATTTAATTTTTGTTTTGGGGAGTTATTTAGTGGGAAGTTATTTCATGTCGCCTTATGGAACAAGTCGGTTTTAGTGACATTTCTAAAAAAAGTAGTTTAAAACAATTCAGTTTAATCGCTTAATAAAGATTCCCTTAATAGCCGGCCTGCGGCCGGGCGCAAGGACTTTCTACTCTATGGTATGTCCAACAACGGCTTCGCTTAATAAAGAAGCAAGAATTTACCGCTCTATAATATGACCAACACCGGCTTCGCTTAGTAAAGATTTCCTAAATAGCCGGCCTAAAGCCGAACACTCTTGATACAGGGAGAGTGTATACTTACCGAAGCCAGTGTCCAATGTACCCCAGATGATAAAACCCTTGCGCCCGGAAGAAGGTCGTCTATCAGACGTGTATTTTTTATTTCGTGTGGCAAAAGTAATATAATGAAATAACTCCCCAAAAATATTTTTAGGGATTTATTTAATTTTTGAATTTTGAAGAATTATTTCATAATGAAACAACTCCCCATTTTAAATGTGAAATAAGGTCCCAAAAAACGAATTAAATCCCCAAATTTCGTAGTTTTTGCTTTCTGAACAAATTTTTAAGGAGTTATTTCATTTTTGTTTTGTGGAGTTATTTCGTGGGGAGTTATTTCATGACGCCCACCTTAAAGTATACCAATCGGCTTAAAATCATTTTCTGAACCGATTTAGCTATGTAAACCTTGTAATCAAACTACAGGTCGCAATTTTGAAGATAATTCAATGAAATTTTGTACATGATCGTCTATTGTCCCATGGACGAAGCCTATTGAAAATGGTTAAGATCTGTCCATTATTTCACCTAGCCCCCATACAAGTTAACCCCTGGTTGAACAGGTTGAAATTTTGAAGATAATTCAATGAAATTTGGCACACGATCTTCTATGGTGCCGGAGACGAATCCTGTTGAAAATGGTTAACATCGGACCATTTTCTCAACTAGCCCCCATTCAACTGAACTCCCGAAAAGGTCTTGTAAACCTAATATTCAAACTACAGGTCGTAATTTAGAAGATAATTCAATGAAATTTGGCACATGATATTCTATTGAAAATGGTTAGTTAGTTTGAAAGGAGGATGTATATACATCAAATCCGAAGAAATACACCTAGGCCTCTATCGGGCCTGTTGTGCGCTCCTTAACCAGTGCCTCAGGTGGGAATCGAACCCACCACCTCCGGTCTACCAGTCTAGAACACTAACCACTAACCTACCGGAGGCCACTTGAAAATGGTTAACATCGGTCCATTATTTCACCTAGCCCCCATACAACTGAACCCTACGAATAGATTCATAATTATGTTTAATATACTCGTATCTCGTCAAAAAGCTGCAAAACCAAGTCCTATACTATCCTTGATGACCCTCATGAATTTTATAATTATAGGGTCGCATTTGATCAAAGCCCCTATTCAAAGCCCCCTTCAAAATTTGACTTAAATGTCCACAATTTTATTCAACAATAAATGGCTTAAGTACAATTCAAGGCAGGGTACAATTCAACTTAAATGCTTTATTATGAAAACTAAATCACATTTTATTTTTGTAACAGGTGTAGGGTATTATAGGGTCGGCCTAGCCCGACTATAATTTCTTACTTGTTTATTTATTATTTTATTATCATTATATTATTTTCTCTTTTATATTTAAACTTTTTTTATACCCTCCACCTCAGTGGTGATAGACGGATATATAACTTTGTCATTCGGTGTGTAACACCAAGAAATATTCATCTGAGGCCCAAAGTATATATATTCTTGATCCTTATGAAATTCTGAGTCGATTAGCTATGTTCGTCTGTCCGTCACGCTCACGTTAAAACGAAGCAATAGAAGTACACGAAAATTTATAATCCGGTACAGTTTGGTATTGAAAATCAGTAAAATCGGTTTACGACGTAAAAAGTTATGAGTAAAAATTTCAGACTACCTCAAAAACAATTTCCCAATTTTCTCAGAAACTACCAAAGATATTTCGATGAATTTGAAATAATATGTAACACATTATTTTTTTTTGCCAGGGGTCAAGTTTGAAAATACTCATAACATTTGATCCAATATTTATCATAGCCCTCATACAAAGGTGTATTCCATTTTTATCGTTAATAACTCCCTCAAATATATTCAAATATATAAAAAGAATAGAAATCATACTACCAACGTAGATCTCAGTCGGTCCACAATTGGTCATACTCCCGTATAAGGTCCACTTCCGAAAATCACTTAAATATGTTTTGTGTACATATAAACCATTCTATCAATTTTTCCCCGCATCGGTCCATTATTGGTTATAGCTCCCATATAAGGCCCTCTTCCGAAAATCATTTAAACTCACATATTTTATTGTCAAATGAAGCTATCTTGATAAAATTCGACACAAATATGTTTTGTGTACATACATGTGAATCACTCTACGAAATTTTTCTGGAAAGGTCCGTAATTATTCATAGCTCCTATATAAAGTCCACTTCCGAAAATCACTTAAACGCACATACATATTTCATTAATTAATAAATCTTTTGGAGTAATATTCGACTTGAATTTTTTTTGGCATATAAAACATTATACCAAATATATTTTCATCGGTCCATAATTGATCATAACTCCCATATAAGGATCATTTCGGAAAATTACTTAAAAGCACATTGACAATCAAAGTCATTAGGATGCAATTCGACATAAATGTGTATTTTGTATATATAAATCGTTATACGGAATTTTACTTCTGAAAATCACTTAATACCACCCAAATCATTATTAAATGATTATATTCAGATAAAATTCGACATAAGTATGTTTGTGTATAGATAAATCATTATATTAAAATGTTTGCAACTAGTCTATTAATATAAAATTTTATGAACCTAATCAAAATTAGTTCCACATATGCATAAATTTTAATACCCTCACTACGGTAACAAAAATTTTGTCAAGTTATCTAAAAATTAGATAACTACATATCTAATTTTCTAATGGGTTTTAATAAAAAATAGCTTGCTGTTGGAGGGTATTTAAGATTTCGGCATAGCCGAATATAGCGTTCTAACTTGTTTAATGTATTATAATCAGGGCAAGGATTTGTATGCAAATACATGTTTGTATTCAGTTACTTAAAATAACTTTTAACTAGTTTTCTTTTCGAATCAAGGAATTTGCAACAAAATGGCACCGATTTGTTGTTGCATATTTTTGCATATATATATAAGATATGCAATTTATCTTGCTTTAGTGGCTGCCTAACTGGCTGTCCATGTAAACTTTGTGCGCAAGGTACAGGTCGCAATTTTCAAGATAATTGGATGAAATTTGGCACACACTCCTTTTTCGGCCCAAGGACGAAGCCTATTGAAAATGGTTAAAATCGGTCCATTATTTTACCCCCATACAACAGAACCCCCCAAAAAGGGCTTCTGAGCTCATAATTATGTTAAATATAACTGTATATTGATAAAAAGCGGCACAACTAAGTTTTATAAAAGCCTTGATGACCTTGCCAAATTTCATAGAGATCGGGCCTCATTTGACCCTAGCTCCCATACAAAGTCACCTTCAGAAAATTACTCGAATGTCCAAAATTAACTTATAAACACAAATATAGCGATGAAATTAAGCACAATAAAATATTTTGTAAATATAAATATATTCACAAAATTTTATCAGGCTTGGTCCATATTTGCCCCTAGCCCCCATATGAAGCCTCTTTCAGAAAATTAGTTTTTCATCCATAAATTGCTTAAATGTATCGGAACATGGTAATAGAAGATAAATGCTTTATTATGAAAAATAAATCACATTTAATATTCATAACTGGTGTATGGTATCATATGGGCGGTCACGCCCGACTATACTCTTACTTGTTTTGTATTACATATATGTTATATCCTCCACCACCATCAGTAGTAATAGAGGGTATATGCATATAACTTTGTCATTCTGACTTGTTACAATTAAAAAAAAATTATTAAAAAAAAATTAAATTTGGAATTAAAAAAAATTGTAAACAGTAAAGAAATAGCTATCTAAATTCCTTTGGAAAATTTTGCTAGGACCAATAGAAGAAAAGTTATCATCATTTGATAAAACCCTGTATGACCAAAATGTCCAACTTTGACTCCCTCTACCTCCGGCAGTTCTTGACCGATGTGTATAACTTTGGTGCAAATTTCATCCAAATCGATTTTTTGAGTTGGGTCACTTGACACGAAATTGCCCTTACAATTTAAAGGGATTCCTTTGGCTTTATAATTATAGACATTCTCGAGATCGTGATTCTGTTAAATTGGTATTATGCAAGGCATACACGATGCGTACTTTTAAAACAACTCTGCTTACAATCAAGTTGGGTATATACATATTTTATTTTTATACCCTCCCCCACTATCAGTGATGATAGAGGGTATATATAAGTTTGTCATTCCGTGTGTAACACCAAGAAATATTCATCTGAGACCCAACAAAGTATATATATTCTGGATCCTTATGAAAATCTGAGTCGATTTACCTGTGTCCGTCTGTCTGCCTCAAACACTCTCACGTTAAAACTAAGCAAAATAAATCAGCCAAATTCACTGAAAATATTCAATCAGCCAAATCGGTCTACAACGTAAAAAGTTATGAGTAAAAATTTTAGACTACCTCAAAAAAAATTAAGTTTTTTTCCTAATGAGTAGTTTTCTCAGAAACTACTAAAGATAATGGAATGAATTTTGTCACACGTTATTTTCTTTAAAAAGGGATCAAAAATGCTCAAACTCAAAACAATCGATTTAAAATTTCTCATAGCCCCCATACAAAGGTACATATTCTCGGAAATAAATTTATCGTTAATAACTTCAGCAAAAATATCGGTATCACCACGAATCATAATAAGTACAAAAATCATATTACCAACGTAGATCTGTATAGGTCGATTATTGGTCACAGCTGCCATATATGGTCCACTTTCGAAAAATACTTAAATACAAATAATAAGAAATAATAAGAAATAAAGATATTGGAATAATATTCAACATAAATATGTTTTGTGTATACATATATCACTTTGCAAAATATTTTTCGGATTTTTAAAATCGTTCTCCCTATTTAAAATTTTTTAAAAGTGCAACAAAAATATTTTGTTGTGACGTTCATTACATCTATTTTTGCCGGTTTTTGTAAAGGTTTTATATTGAATATTTTTTAAATTTTATTGATATTTTATGCATTTAACAGAATTTAAAACTACTATAATACAATACTGATCACAATTGGGATGCAAATATTTAAATTCGATTACAACTAATGTACACTTTCATAACAAGTAAGAAAGTATAGTCGGGCGTGACCGACCATATGATACCCTACACCAGTTATGAATATTAAATGTGATTTATTTTTCATAATAAAGCATTTATCTTTTATTATCATGTTCCGATACATTTAAGCAATTTATGGATGAAAAACTAATTTTCTGAAAGAGGCTTTATATGGGGGCTAGGGGCAAATATGGACCAAGCCTGATAAAATTTCATCGCTATATTTGTGTTTATAAGTTAATTTTGGACATTCAAGTAATTTTCTGAAGGGGACTTTGTATGGGAGCTAGATGAGCAAATGAGGCCCGATCTCTATGAAATTTGGCAAGGTCATCAAGGCTTGTATAAAACTTAGTTGTGCTGCTTTTTATCAATATACAGTTATATTTAACATAATTATGAGCTCAGAAGCCCTTTTCGGGGGATTCTGTTGTATGGGGGCTAGGTGAAATAATGCACCGATTTTAACCATTTTCAATAGGATTCGTCCTTGGGCCGAATAAGGAGTGTGTGCCAAATTTCATCCAATTATCTTGAAAATTGCGACCTGTACCTTGCGCACAAGGTTTACATGGACAGCCAGCCAGACGAACGGACGGACAGACGGACATAGCTTTATCGACTCAGAAAACGATTCTAAGCCCATTGGTATACTTTAAGGTGGGTATAGAACGAATATTTTTGTATGTTACAAACATCAGCACAAACCCAATATACCCTCCCCACTTAAGGGGTTTCGGTATAAAAATGCATTTCTAAATAATATTTGTTAAGATAAATGTATTGTTATTGCAAATGCATATTGGGTGCATTTTCTACATTATACTCCATGTTTAACGTATCTTGTAAGTGCATTATTGATAAATTTATATAAAATAAAAATGTATATATTTTTTATGGGCATTTGAACTAACTTTAACTAAAAACATAATTTTCAATTTTCGCGAAAAATGATGATTTAATAAAAAAAATCTTATATTATATAGCAAGTTATGATATTTTAAAATACTTTCAACAGGGAGAACAATTTGGAAAATGCTCTCAAGGTGCGCTTGCATCAAAAATGCATCTATCTTAAAAAATACTATTTAGAAATGCATTTTTATGAAAATGTACATTAGTGGTAATCGAATTTAAATATTTGCATTCCATTTCTGATCAGTAATGTATTTTAAGTAGTTTTAAAATCTGTTAATTTCTTAAAATGTCAATAAAATTTAAAATTTTTCCAATATAAAACATTTTAAAAAATCGAAAAAATGGGTGTAATGGACGTCACAAAAAAATATTTTTATAAATTTTAAATAGGCATTCAAAAAGTGCATTTTCATAAATAATGCACTATCTTAAACTTTTTAATATAAAAATTATATTAGAATGAAAGAGCTCATCCATAGTAATAGATTGGGTTCTAAATCAATAAAATCCGATATGAACTCTCAAAGATATAAAGGTTCAAAGTTTTATACCTTTTTGATTTTTTGTAGTTTTCGAACAAATTAAAATCGCCATAAAAATCGCGTTTCTTGAAATTTTTAAGAATTTAACGTTAATATGTCTTATGTGTCTAATAGAGTATGTGTTTACAAAAAATTAAAGAAATATGAAGACCATCGGTCAATTCTTATTTGATTTCTCACGGAATTCATGATATATTTCATTCAATTATAAATATATACGGATAAAATCCGACATAGTGTGTTTTTTATCAATAAATCATTCTGCGAATCATGCTGTACAAGGCTCCTCCCGAAAATCGGTTGAGCGCACATAACATATTGTTAAATAATAGTATCCATACAATTTTGCACAAATATTGCTTATATACACAGAAATGATACAGTAAAATTTTTTCACTATCGGTCCATATTTGGTCATATCTCCCATACAAGGTCCTCTCCCGAAAATCACTAAAACGCATTACCAAATAATGGATTCCTTACAAATTTAGTCACAAATATTGCCTTTATATATAGATTAATGATCGGTCCATATTTGGTCTTAGCTCCTATACAAGATCCCCTCGAAAATCACTTAAACGCACAAAACTCATTATTAAATAATGGTATCCATACAAATTTTTGGCACAAATATTGCTTTTATATATAGAAATTATACTGTAAAATTTTTTCACGATCGGTCCCTATTTGGTCCTAGCTCCCTTACAAGGTCACCTACCAAAAATCGCTTAAACTAATCGTATCCATACAAATTTTGTCACAAATATTGCTTTTATATATAGAAATAATACTGTAAAATTTCTATACAAAATTAAATATTACTTCTATTCCCGTAGAAGATCTCATTCAGAAAATCAGTTAAACGCACATAAATCATTACCAAATAATGATATCCATACAAAATTTGGCACAAATAATAATTTAGTTTATATAAATTTTATTTAAAAACAAGTTAGAGAGCTATATTCGGCTGAGCCGAATCTTAAATACCCTCCACCAGCTTCTTTTATATTAATAACCTAGTGTTTATAAACCGGTTAACCGAAAACCCGGTTTTTATTGCATATTTCGGTTTCGCAAACCGGTTTTTTTTAATCATTGGTTTTCGGTTAACCGGGTTATCCGGCTTTTAAGTCTCGGTTAACAGGTTTCAAACAAATTTAATTTTTAGTACAAAATTGTATGTTTTCTTTGATTTTTTATTGTGATTTTTAAAAATTTTAGATTTACAATTTCAGACAATCAGGAAATTAGTAAAAAGTTAGCATTTAAACCAATATAAAATTAACTATTTAAACAAATTCCAACTATTATATGAAGAAATTTGTTATTTTTAAGACGAATAAATAACTTTGATGATAAAATGCAGGATGCACTTACTTATTTACTGCGTGAGTATAATAAAAATCGAGAAGTTTCTCAAACGTTCTCAAAATGGACTTTATTTATCGAAACATAAGGGTTATTGTCGCTGTCCGAGAATTTATGCTGCTGGGGCTTTTCACAAACTTTAATGGCGCTTAGGTTGATTGACAGGAAGTCAGAATGACACCTGTCAAATTAACAGTAATTTGAACAACCACAGCAGTAGCGAGCGGAGGAAGGTCACAATTAAAGCAGGGGCTCAATGTCTATGTCTATGTCGAGATAGTCGTCGTCTACCTCCGTTCCCGATGAATCGTCGCGAGCCTGAACACTATTTATACTTGACAGTATAAATAGTGTTATGGTAGTTGACATAAATCAACTATCATAACAACTGATAGGTTTCACTATTAAACAGTTTATATATATATATATATATATATATATATATATATATATATATATATATATATATATATATATATATATATATATATATATATATATATATATATATATATATATATATATATATATATATAGTGGTGGAAAAAATAATCGAAACGGCTTTATTTGGTGGTGATAACTAAATTTTCTCAAGAACTACTAAAATTTAAGTCTACTTTGCTATGATATATGGAGTTTTTTAGTTTTTTTGCTCCGTCGCATTTTATTGGTATTTAAAAAATTTGACATTGGAAAATATAATAGAAACGATACACAGTATTACACTGGGGACACAAGCTTTGATTTCTTAAACTGTGTTTTGTAATTATTTAAAAAAATTTTAATTATAAATGAAATGTTTACATACAAATTAAGGTAAAAAGTATACTTTTATATACTTTTTACCTTAATTTTTATGTAAACATTTCTAAATTTAAAATTAATTTTCGAAATTTTTACATTTCTTGAAATTTTAGTTTTAAATTCAACTTATTTTACCTGTTCATCAAGATACTTTGATATTTAAGCCCCTTTTTAGCCACAAAGTGTGAAATATTGCTCAAAATCTGGGCCAAAAATCGGTGGATTATCGTTATCAGTAAGCGGATTCAAAACTTATTCGGCTCGAAATCTTTTCAAGAACTAATTTTTTAAGTAATTTAACAATGTTAAGCAATTTCTTTCACTGTTTTAACTTTTTATTTAAGAAAATTTTAAAGTCGTCGCTCCAATTCAGCCGTCAGAGCTCATATGGACAACCAGGCTTTAAAAAAACACACGTTAACATAAAGAACCGAGGAAACAGTATATTTTGATATTGGGAATATCATTTACAATTAAAATTTTTAAAATAAGTACAAACACGCCGTTTAAGAGATCTTAGGTTATTTATACTTTTTCCAATGCTAAATATTTCAAATACTAATAAAATACGATGGAGTAAAAAAACTCTATATATCATAAGCAGAGATGGGGGTAATGCACTAATTTTTAACTATCACTAATAATTAGTGGTAGTTCAAAATTATTCACTACTTTTATTTATGTTTAGTGATGAATTGAAAAATATAAGCCTCATTCAATAATAGTGATAGTGATATTTAAAATTTTTAACTAAAAATATTTTAAAAATAGTTAAAATATTTGTTTTTACAGCCTAGTGAAATAGTTTTTTCTACACTAAATTATTAGTTCAAAAAATATTCCTGCACTATTTTTTTGTCAACAGAGAAATGTTTCATTCATTTGAAAGTTTAAGTTAATAGGACAGTCTAGAAATGGTTTAAGTCAACCAAAAACTCATTGGATAAATATTATTAATGAGTAAAACGTTCATTATTTACAAAGGTTCCAAGCTATTGTATAAAAAACATCCAGTAACCACATCATTTTGGCAACTGGCAACGCAGCTGAAGTGGCAATCAAGATACAAAATTGACCAATTAATTTATTTCTCCGAGGAGAGTTCACCATTCCGCTAAAGAAAAAATCTTTATACTTGAGCAGAAGAAGGCAAAAGTTTTGGAATTTAGGTGTTTAAACCATTTCTTTTTAAAGCATGAGATGTTGTTGGGGTAACTGCATATGTAGGGTCCATCATAGTGTCATCGCTAACAAAATCTGTATTTTCCATTTTAATAGATGTATCTTTTAAAAAATTGAATCATTTATTGTCTCACAAATTTTTTCATTTTCATAAAAAAATAGTGCAAAGAAAATTATTGAAGCCTTTTGTTAGTGACTGTTCAAATTTTTAACTATTTGAGTGTAGTGCTTTTTTCTACACTATCACTCAATTGAGTTATAGTTAAAAAAATAAAATTATCACTAAAAAATATTAGTGCTAAAAATATAAGCTTCACTACCACTAAGCTCCAGAAAATTAGTGAAAAATATATTTTTTGAAATAATATTTAGTGCTAGTTAAATATTGATTTAACTAATAATTTAGTGCACTACCCCCATCTCTGATCATAAGAAAGTAGTGATAAATACCTTTTATTTAAGATACAAATCATAAAATTCTAACGAATAATTTTTGAGAAAAATTATTTTTTACCGCAGAATAATTTTTTGTTGGACTGTGTTATTAAAAAATCAGTATAAATTAAAGAATTCTGCCTCAAATCTAGGAAACATAGTGTATAAGACAAATTCGATAAAATCACTCTGATATATTAGTTAAAAAAATAAAACAAATGAGAATGGGACAACAAATAGAACTATTTTTTTCTCCTGATTGTTAAATATAAGTGTGTTCTGATAGATCAGATACACAGTCACTTTAAGTGAGAATAAATTCAATTTTCAAGCTTTATACGTTAAAAGTCATGGGTCAAAAAAGTCAATGTTCACTTGTCACTTAAAATAATAATTTTTTTAGACCATTCACTTTAAAAACCAACTTTGTTATTTAAAAAGTGGATGTCTACTTTTACCCACATTTCGAAAAATTGTTAAAAAATACTAGAATAAGTATTTTTTTTAATCTCTTTGTCTGTTCAATAACTAAAACTTGTTACTAATTTTCACAAAAATATTTGAAATTTATATTGAAATACAAAAACAATTTCTGATAACACCGTACAACAAATTGGGAAAAATTGTTGCACTCATGAGCAAGACCATATACGTTGGAAACTACATACTTAATATAGTTATACTACATTTTTGGTTTTTTATTTTCTAATCGTTTCTTCTTTTAAAAGGACTTTAAAGTTTGAAAGGAAGAGTAAGTATAATTATATTTAGCTAAAATTTGGTTTAGTCTAGTAGGTCAATATGGGTATCGAATGAAAGAGGAAAATAACAGTATTCTTACAAATTAAATAATTTTAAAATGTCAGAATAAAAAATAGAAAAAAATGTCCTTTAAAATTTTAATCCTTTAATATCCTTATTTTTTATAGTAAATTTTTTTAAAATATATGTTAAATTGAATATTATGGAGTTTGTGACTGAAAAAGTTCGTGTTTTTATCTCTATCAGTTTCTTGTAAAAAAATTTAAAGTTAAGTTATACACATTTACTTAAATTAAAAAATATGTAATATACAAATATAAATATATATAATAATATAAAAAATAATGATTGCCCAAAAATTAGCAACAAAGTTATTCCAGCCTATTTTATTCGTGGTGAGGAGGGGTGAGGTCCTTGATATACCTAATTTTTGTATTTTTTAATAAAAACTATAAACTTCCACTTATATGAAGTTTTGAAGTTTTCTGATGTGAAAAATTTATTAATTTATTATCTAGGCTAATTTAAAAAAAAAAAATAATAAAAGTTAAACAAATAGAGGTGTTCATATACCAAATTTGAAAGAGATATACTCCATTCTAATATCTTTTTTATAAATATATTTTTTGGGAAAAATTATTATAAAATTTCTAGGATAATCTTTTATAAGGATATTTTTTATATCTTTTTATTCTTAAAAAATAAAACGAAATGCAAGATATAAATATTAGAATCGTCCTTTTTCGTTTGATACCCATATTATTATAATAGGGTGACTACAAATATAAATTTTTTAAAATTCTATGTACCTCCAACTTTAAAGTCCTTTAAAAAGGACGAACGATCAGAAAATGAAAAACAGAGTACGCAGTTATACCACATAAATTATGTGCTTTCGTATGTATATGGTTTGGTTCGTGTGTGAAAAATGCTGTTGGACGGTGTAATTTGTAACAAATTGTTGTTAATGAACAGACATTCTATTTTCTAACAAAATTTCTTAGTTTAAAGTTTAATTTAATTCTGCAAAATATATATGGTCCATAATTGGGCATAGATCCCATATAACCATGTAAACGCACATATTTCATAACTGAATGAAGATATCGGTATAAAATTTGTCATTAATGTGTTTAGATATGAAACACCGTGCGAAATATTTTCCGGATCGGTCCATAATTAGCCGCAGCTCCCATATAAGGACCACTTCCGAAAATCGATTAAATGCAAATATCCAATTAAGAAATAAAGATATTTTAAAACAAGTAAGAAATTATAGTCGGGCGTGGCCGACCATATGATACCCTACACCAATTGCGAATATTAAATGTGATTAATTTCAATAATAAAGTATTTCTGTTAATCTTATATAGGTTCCAAATAATGTTTGTTCATGTTCGATTGTATGCTGACTAGGAGAAATAAAAGACCGATTTCAATCATTTTCAACAGCCATCGTCAGTGGATCCAGAAAATAGTATGTGACCCATTTTAACAAATTATATTCAAAATTGCGATCTGTTGCGTGCACACATGGTTTATACGGTCACAAAGACGGACATAGCTTAATAAGGACAAATATTTTTGAGTGTTACAAACATCACGTAGTTAAAAGATAAACGGCCGAAATCGAAAGGTCCGGATGTATGGGGGCTAAGGCAGAAATTGAGCCGATCCTTATAAAATTTGTTATTGGGAATTATCTATATACATATATAAAAATTAATGTGTGTTTGTTTGTATGTTTATATGTTTGTTTGTTTGTGGGTTTATATGTTTGTATGTTTGAACGTTATAGACTACTAAACGGCTAAACCGATTTTCTTCAAATTTTCACAGCACATTCCTGTATGTCTGTCTTATTTCCGATCATGGCGAAAAATGACAGTGTTATTTATAATTATATTAAACTTAGTTGTTCCAATTTTTGGGAAGATAGTAGTATATTTATAGTAGTTATGAGCTAAAAAGCCCAAATCGGTAGGTCCGGTTGTATGGGGGCTAGGGCAAAAATCTATTTGTGGCAAATTTCATCATGATACTAGTGTTTATAAGTGAATTGTGGACATTCAAGTCATTTTCTGAAGGGAATTTTGTATGGGGGATAGGGTCAAATAATGCCCGATCATTATAAAAATCGACAGTGTTATTTATAATTATATCAAATTTAGTTGTGCCGATTTTTGGAGAGATAGTAGTATATTTGACAAAGTTATGAGCTAAAAGGCCCAAATCGGAAGGTCCGGTTATATGGGGGCTAGGGTAAAACTTGGTCCGATCCCTATAAAATTTATTGTTGGGAATTATGTTTATATAAAACTCATTTGTGCCAAATACTAGTGTTTATAAGTGAATTGTGAACGTTCAAGTCATTTTCTGAGGGGGACTTTGTATGGGGGCTAGGGTCAAATAATGCCCGATCTTTACGAAAATCACTATAATTATTAAGACATAAAACTAAATTTTTACAATTTTTGTAGAGATAGTGGATCATTTAACATAATTATCAGGTCAAAAGCCCTATTCGGGGGGTCCGGTTGTATGGGGGCTAGGTGAAATAATGGACCGATTTCAACCATTTTCAATAGCGTCCTTCGATCAAGAGAAGTGCATGTTCCAAATTTCATCAAATTATCTCAAAAATTGCGACCTGTAGAGTGCGCACAAGGTTTACATGGACACACAGACAGACGGACGGACGGACAGACGGACATAGCTTAATCGACTCAGGAAGTGATTCTGAGCCGATTGGTATACTTTAAGGTGGTTGTAAGACCAATATTTTTGGGTGTTACAAACATCAGAACAAACGCATAATACCCTCCCCACTATAGTGGTGTAGGGTATAAATAGTTTTTATACCCTACACCCTTTAGTGGGGAGGGTATATTGGGCTTATGTTTGTAACGCACAATAATATTGGTCCTATTCCCACTTCAAAGTATACCAATCGGCGTAGAATCATTTTCTGAATCGATTTAGCTATGTCTGTCCATTTAAACCTTGTAATCAAACTACAGGTCGCAATTTTTAAGATAATTCAAATAAATTTGGTACATGATCTTCTATTGTCCCAGGGACGAAGCCTATTGAAAATGGTTAAGATCGGTCCATTATCTTACCTAAATTTGGCACATGATAGCACCGGCGACGAAGCCTATTGGAAATGGTTAACACCAGTCCATTATTTCACCTAGCCCTCATGCAACTGAACCTGCCAAATAAGGCTCTTAAGTTCATAATTATTTAATTTATTTTAATTTTGTAACAGGTGTAGGGTATTATATGGTCGGCCTCGCCCGACTATAATTTCTTACTTGTTTATACATGTGTAAGCATACATGCGTGTGAAGTTAAGAGTGCAAGAAAGCTCTTAACAAAGCTCTTTGCCGATCAGGGCTTTATCTAATCTCACACTTATGTTTATTATATATTAAACTTATGTGTTTTCACAATGCCCTCCGAAAAACAATAGACATACCCCATTTTCTCAATGTCTGGTTATATTTTATCGGAACGATAGATTAACAGTTTTCATACAAAAATATTTTTAACCGGTAGAATATCTAGAAGTTAAACTATAACCGGAGATTGAGATAACGGACCACAAACTAGTTTGATAAAATCCTAATCTTTGTTCAAAAATGTATATGGATCGGAACATATTTGACCCCATCCCCATATATAAGGTCCACTTCAGAAAATTACTCTAATGCTAAATACTTGAAAAACCTGTTTATATGTATATTTTTTCAAAATGTAAGATTAACGCTCATAACAGTCTTTAACTCTATACAATCTGCATACTAAATTTTATGAGGATCGAGATTTAATTAACATTTTCGCTGGGAACGTTTTCACCACCGCCCCTTTGCGTTTCTTACATACAGGTGACAATTCTTGTACATGGTTTTGCCGGTCCATATACAAACACATTGCTCTAAAACTCGAGCTATCTAATCTCTGAGACTTATACGATACACCGAAACACGAATCCATCAAATAAGCAGAAGAATTTGTTTTACTCATAGAGAACACACTGTGGTTAATCTGGTATGAGCAGAGTAAACTACATACTTTAAATATATGTCTTATGTATGTATTATGTATGTATGTATGTATGATGTATGTATGTATGTATGTATGTATGTATGTATGTATGAGTTGTATGTATGTATGTATGTCTGTATGTATGTATGTATGTATGTATGTTATGTCTGTCGTATGTATGTATGTCTGTATGTCTGTATGTCATGTATGTCTGTCTGTCTGTCTATCTGTCTTTCTGTCTGTCTGTATTGTATGTCTGTCTGTTGTCTGTTGTCTGTCTGTATGTCTGTCTGTCTGTCTGTCTGTCTGTCTGTCGTTTCTGTCTGTCTGTCTGTCTTCTTTCTGTCTTCTTTCTGTCTGTCTGTCTGTCTTCTGTCTGTCTGTCTGTTCTGTCTGTCTTCTGTCTGTTCTGTCTGTATATGTATGTCTTTCTGTTGTATCGTATGTATGTATTATGTATGTCTGTTTTAAAATCTTAATATGTTATTGCTTTTGGTAATAATTAATTTTAGTGTTCTCTCCGTATTTTTTTCATAGAAATTTTCGTAAATCACGAATTCGCTAAACTGAGTATTCGTTAAACGGGAAACCAGTACACTAAACTTTGAAAAATGTTTACCATGTGCACTAGATTGACCAGAAAATATGTATGTCGGAATCTTGTTCGTCTGAACCCCTTTCTAGATATTGAGATAGCCGAAATTTGTGCTTGATTAAACGACGCTCAAGGTTTGAAAAAAGCCAACATATAAAGCTATAACTCCACAAAAGTAAATAATAGAAACACGCTTAGTATCTTAAAACAAAGCTAATGTTGTTGTTCGAAATTTATATTATATACATAACTAGCATACCCTGGGTGCTTCGCTACCCTAACCAAAATTAAATACATACAAAATTTAGTTTACTTTTATAGAAAATTAAAATTGATTAAAAATTTTTTAATGTTCAGTTTTTTACGTTCAATATCACAGTTTCAGCTTGTTCAGTTCAGCTTGTTTTTTTAGTTTAATTCGTTTAGCTTCCACATTATAGAAAATTTCGAAAGTGATATTTGAAAATAAGTACAATAAAATACCTGTAATAGATTCTCATTTAATCAAAAATTTTATGTTTCTGTGTTCAATATTATATACAATTCAAAAAATATTATTTGATGAATGAAAAAGTACCAAAAGTCCCTTTCAGTAGATTCTCATTCACAAGATCCCTACGTTTTCAATTTTTATATTTCTATGTTCAATACGTAAAAATATCAAGAATATTACTCAGCCAAGATCATGTTATCGTGTAAGTGTAATTTTGCAGATCTATTTATATATATATATATATATATATATATATATATATATATATATATATATATATATATATATATATATATATATATATAGACGGATTTTTCAGAAGTTTTCACAGTGTCTTCCTCTATGTCTGGAAGGAACTATAGGCTTCTTCTTCTTACTTCTTCTTTTTACATCAAAATTTCATGTGGGCGACGTGCCACGCCCACATTAAAAATAAATATTTAAAGTCGCATATCTCAGAAACTGCAAGAGTTGGAGTCCTCAAATTTTGCACGGAAAACTTTGACATCCATAAGAATATTTTTGGATAAAATGGGCGGAATGGCGATAGTGGGCATGGCACCTTCCATATGAAGAAAATACTAAATTTGTATATCTGAGAAAATATCAAGTTTTGTAGGATCCACTTTAGGATCAATACAGTGGACGTCCAATAGTACGTATACTCTTTATTACGAATATCCAATAATACGAATGGCAAAATTGTTGCATTGTCTACTCTATAGTACGAATAAAGTCACAATTTTTCTGTTCGATAGTACGAATAACGCATTTTTTATGGGAATTTTGGTTTTTTTTTACGTATGAATGAAGTTTTTATTATGTTTTTATTTTATTATTTCGGTATCATTCACCTTAAGCTCAGTAATTTTGAAGTTTTTTTGTATTTATTACAAGTGTTTTGTATTTTTAAAAATCCTATACACACAATTTACTGCATGTATATTTACAAATCAACAATTATTTAGTGTTATTAATTTATTTTATTGGAATTTTGATTACCCAAGAGAAGAAATTAAATTGGATGATAACGCCAATGAGGAAAGTATTTTATTAGTTCCCGACAATAACTCTGCTGTGAACAATATTGAAGCCTCTAAAGCGCTGTTATTGAAAAAGCCGTAAGAATCATTTTACAATGTAATAAACATCGATGTTAAATGATGGATTTTTTAATAAGTAAAATGATATTTATATACATATGTATGTATGAACTGTTAATTTTGAAAGTAGTGTGACTCCACATTCCAAACAATGGGTTTAAGGATAACTATTCTAATTTTTAAGAGAAAATTATAAATTAGATAATTGTGGTATATTCCATTCAAGTTTCTAATAAAAGTTTTATGTAATCTGAACATTTTAATACATTTTAGAACACATATGTAAATTGCAAATTGTCTTTGGCACACATCTTTTTAAAAACATTAAAATTTAAAAACTTCTACATATATCTCATTTCAACCATTGGACTCACGATACTTTAAAAATTAACAATTCATATACATAAATATGTCCCTTTTATGCCTGTTTATGTACAAGAAATTTATTTAAAATAATACACATTTATTATATTTTGTTCCGTTATGTAATTTTTCATGAAAAATATAACAAAAATAAATAAAATCCAATATTTTATGTGTATTATTTGAATTTAAACATACAAAATGTGTTGTTCAATAATACGAATTTTTCGGTATTACGAAAGGGCCTGACACTATATAATTCGTACTAGTGGACGTCCACTGTATTATTATTTAAAGAAAAAGGGGCGTACTACCAGTAGGGGGCGTGGCACCTCCAATATGAATTAAATACAAAAATTCGCATATCTGGGAAACTATTAGAGTTAGAACCTTCAAATTTTGCAAAAAGAACCTTAGCATACATGTAAACATTTTGTGTAATGAATTGGCGGAATACCAATTGGGGGAGGGGGGGAGTTCCCATATAAAGTATCTGTCGCGCATTGTTTAGTTTGAATTGGTCCATTATTTCTCCTAGTTCACATAGAAATTACAACCGAAATAGACCCACAACATTAATAACTTAAAAAATATACCAATATTTAACCAAAGAAATAAAATATGTTATGCAATTTTTATATTAAATTAGATTATTTTAGCTAAAATTTATTTTTTATTAATTGAAAATGGGTAGTAAATTATTTCTGTTATTTTCTTATTCTATGTAATTTTCATCTCACTATCATCATCGAAACTATTATCACTACTTTCTGCAGAGTTATTCTTATTCATTTGAAAGAAGAAAGAACAGTTTTTTTCTTTTTATATTTTTCCTCATACTTGAAACTATAGGATCGGAGCTTAACAAAAGTCTATTAAATATGTCTTCATTGGTTTTTTCTCTACTACATCTTCGTAAGAAATGTTCTCTGTAGTTTTTGAAATCCTTGTTTCTTGCCTCTTGAGCTTCTTCAGAAAGTTGGCCAATTCGCGAAAGAGCATGATCAATTATTTCAGGGTCATGAGTAAAAAATTTATGCAGAGTGGAGGACATGTAATACCATGTATACTTCTCAACATAATATCTAGCTGTATTATTCGCGTAGTTTCTGAAATTCTCAATTTTTTTTAGCACAACAAATTGCACCCCATTATATATTTTTAAAATTAAAAAAAACAACAATTTTAATTATAATATAAAATAAATAAAAAACTAAGAAAACTAATGTTAATGTAAATATTTTATGGCTACATTTAAAACAATAACGATGTAAATACTGACAATAAACACGAAAACATAACTAATTCGTTCTCCTGTATTATGATTAGAAGAGCTGGGTACGTTTATTAAAATCATAATTTCTTAAAATGGAGCAAACTTGTGCAGTTTTTTTTCGGAATATTAAAGAAGACTATATGTAGTAATTTTTTTCCAATTTTTCAGAGCTAACAAATGATAACATTTTAAGATGCATTCCATTAAAGTTCAAAAACAGGTTAATTTTAGACTGTTTAAAAAAAAATCAAAAAATATTAAGAAAACAAAGAGATTAATAAAATCTATCAAAATATATTCCCAAGTACCTGTAGTTGATGGTTCCATTTTGAAATATTTATTTTTTAAATTTTTTCTTGTTCAAATTAAATCCGAAAAATTCTTAAATTAAAATTTTTTTGGTTTTTTCAAAAATTATAAAAAAATTTCAATTTTGAAAGCGCAGTACAAAAAATCAGTAAAGTTTAAAAAAAATATTTTTAATGTTAGTGATACATAATTTTGTCTAGTTTTATTCGGTATCCAATTTTATACAAAAAAAATAATTTTTCAAAAACCAATTTTATACAAAAAAATCATTTTTCAAAAACCAATTAATCGCCACTTTTGCGAGATTTACCCCATCGTGCAATGGGGGGAGCGGCACTTCCCACATGATTTAAATACAAAAATATTCATCTAAACATTTTGGGGAAAAATGGGCGGACTTTCATCAAGGGGGCTTGGCACTCCCATATGAATTAAATAGAAAAATTTGTATATCTGAGAAACTATTAGAGCTAGAATCTCCAAATTTTACATGAAGAACTTTGACATTCATGTGAACATTTAGAGAGAAATGGGCGGACTTTCAATGGGGAAATTGGCACCTCCCATACGAATTAAATACAGGATTTCGTATATCTGGGAAACTAGATTATTCACATTTTTCATAGGTTACATTTAAATCTTTATTAACGTTTGGAAAAGTTGGCGAACTTGCAATAATTTGAATGGCATCTCATTATATATATGAAAAATTATTATAGTTAGAATCTTCAAAATCGTTAAGTGGGTTTTTTATTTATATTGCTTTTAGGGTAGCAAAGCACACTGGGTATAGCTAGTATTATATACAATTCAAAAAATATATATGAAAAAGTACCAAAAGTCCCTTTCAGTCAGTGTTGCCAAAACCTAATTTGGAAAAAGTGCTAGATTTTTGGAAAAAAATGCTAGAAAGTGCTAAAAATAAAGAGAAAATGCTAGAAAAAATAAGGTGTTTTTTAATTATAAAATATTTGTATTGAAATTTTTAAAAGAGTACAATAACGTACCAACTCCGTTTATTATGGGACTATTTTAATACAGAATAAAATTTTTTTATAACAAGTTTTAGAACTAGTTGCAGAACTGTTCTATTGAACTAGTGTGCGCAACACATAAATTTGATGCGCAACACATAAATTTTTGGTTGTGAATATTTTTGAAATTGAGTTTACAATTATTATGATATTTTAATCAAAATTCTATAGGGAAGATACAAATTAAATCCTTTGTAAAAATATTTATGTATTTTTTTAATATATTCAGGTCCTGTGACGCGAATTTCTCTTTAGTATCTATTTTGAAACAATTATTGTTGGTAACAGATTTTTTGGGTAACTTTTATTGCTCTGAATTAATAATTAATTTTTAAACATATTTTTCAGAAGAACAATTAAAATTGACATAAACAAAATATGTACAAAAAATCCTAAAATGTGCTAAAAAGTGCCAAAAAATATTTGAAAAATGCTAAAAAAAAAAGTGCTAGGTGCTAGATTACATTTTTGGGTGCTAAATGAGTTCAAAAAGTGCTTAATCTAGCACTAAAAGTGCTAAATTGGTCACACTTTCAGTAGATTCTCATTCACTAAGGTCCCTACATTTTTAGTTTTATATTTCTATGTTTAATATCGTAAAAATATCAAAAGGTTGCATCGGAAAAACGAAAAAAGTACAAAAATCTCTCTCAATAAATTCTCATTTAATAAGGAACGTATGTCATGTGTCCCGTTTAACCATTATAGAGAATCCAAAAGGTACCATTTGAAGAATGGAAAAGTACTAAAGAGCTCCCACTTACAGAATATTATTCAGTCAAGACCATGTATGTTAAAATTTATGTTTCAAGGTTGAATATTTTAGAAAATTCAAAAAGTACCATTTATGAGATAAAAAGTACTAAAAAGTTCTCTCTTAAAGAGTCTTATTCAATGAGGACAGTGTATGTTTAATAATCATGTGTTTTGAATTAATATTATAGTTGTATGTTCTATAATTTGAAGAAAGAAAAAGTATAAAAAGTGGAATAAATTCTACATTAGTGGAAAGTACTATATATAGTAAAAAGCCTATATGTAAAAATTTGCAAAAATCCCTCCTTAGTGGATATACATAATCAAAAACACATCTACTGTCAAAATTTCAAAGGTTCAGACGTTTGGGCTGTAAAAATAAAATTTCATGTTTGAATTTGTTCTCCGATATTTTGTTGTATTTAATTTTTTCTTTAAAAATTCAAAGATAATTATTATTTACTGGTATTTATATGACAGTGATTGATATCAATCATTACAGAAGATTGTATCTTCTGACACTCATCAATCATTAAATTTAATTGGGTGGCCAATACGGAAAACAGTACTGTTAAACGCTCTTCAGTCGTTTAATTTTTTGTTTTGACATCTTCTGTTGTCTTTTTCAGCACATTTACTCGAGTCAATGACGGATGTTTGCCTTTTTATTAATTTATTTAAGTCATCCATCTGCTTCCGATCGTCTGCTTTCATCATTCCAAAGAGCACATGATAAATAGATCCTACGAACTCAAAAGGTGCTCTTTCCTTGCGGTTTTTATTTATGAGCAGCTCGTTATTTTATATCTCCTTTCCATCACTAACATCACCATTTCACATGAGTCCTTAAATAAAGTTAATTACGGACATTCTTCTTTTACTTTCTTCATAAGTTTACCAATCTTCGCAATGATAAATCATAGTACACTACCAGATTACTGTGCTGCGTAGTTGCAGTGATAAGTTGCTTATCGTTATTTATGTTAATTGGTAGCGCTTTAACCGGTTTCATTATCATCAACATCATTAATATAAGTTTTAACCAACATAGTTTTTTCTTTTCTGGATTCATCGCTGCTACACAGCTCATTACTGGGGCCGAATTCTCTTCTTCTGTATTCGTAGATACTAGTGGACACAATTTGCTAATAGGTCTTTTTAGCGAGCTATTTGAAAGTTTCAATGTTGCAACTCTTACTTTTCCATCTTTGCCGCTATGTACTTCTATAATTCTCGCAAGCGGCCAACTTGCTGGATGAGTATTTTCATCCTTGATTAGTATTACTGTACCTTCTTTTAAATTCTCCGATGGAAACTTCCATTTGTTTCTTTGCTGTAGCGTAGTCAAAGAATCTTTTCTTAGTTTTTGGATTAGTTTCCATCTATTTAGCGAACTAATATTTGCTTCTTCAACAAGTTCTGGACAGGCATTCAGGGGACGTCATATTAAAAAGTGTCCCGGAGTTAAGACATCCAATTGACCTGGTTCATCATTTTCTAAAGGTACTAGAGGTCTTGAATTCAATACTGCTTCAATTTGAATTAAGAGAGTACTCATTTTCTCATAATAAATGCAGTTTCGAAAAACTTGAAAATTTATTCATTAATTATTATTTTGGATAATTCGTCATTTATTTAAAAGTTTATGTTGAATTTGAATCGAACACTGGATCCCACTGCAACCCCAACGTTTTTACGGAGTTGTCATCTTCAATTTGTATTACAGCATTATTTGTAGAACTGCTTATATCATCAATTATAATATTGTAGTTATTTGATAACCACTTTCTTAAATTAAAGCCATATTGTTCAATTTCAAAATTTTTTATTTCTTCATTTGGACATCTATCCGCAATATAAAATAGCGCCCGTACTGCTAAAAATGGTGCAGAGGTAGTTCCATATGCCACTTTTGTTAATTTATATTCTTTAATAGCCTCTTTTTTGTCTTCTCTCCATAGGATACATTTTTTCTACGTCTACTGTGACAACGTATTTCCACAACCTCCATTTGACAAGAATATCAAATATTTAATTTTGTAGCCTTGGGCCGGTATACATGATATCATTTAGGTTTCTTCCATTTGATGTCTTCGCGGATGCATCGAATAATACTCTCAATTATGTTGTTAGACTGCTTTCTCTAATTACCGCCTGATGAGGTATATAATATTTACCCCTGTTTGTTACCATTACTTCCTCCATATGACCAAGCTGTATATACTCATTCATAAATTTGTAGTAATCTTCCTTCATCTTCAGATTTACCTTCAGCTTTCTTTCTAGTGAAAGAAGTCTTGATATCGCTTGCTTCTTAGAGTCTCTAAGTTTATTTTCTTCCTTCTTTATTGGCAGGTTAACTACAATTCTGTTGTCGTTGTCAATTTCGGTTCATTGAAGAGGTCTAAACATATTTTATCTTTCTCGTAGTCTTCGAAATTGTTATGTAGTTCTTCCAGCTCCCAAAAACGCTCCAAATTAGTAACTGCCGATAAAACCTTTCTAGGATTCGTCTTCTTATTCGTCTTATAAAATCCACCCAAAGATTGTGGATTGCGCAAAAATCATCTTTTTTGTATATTACATCTTCAATTATGTTGGTTATGATATTCATGCCAATCACTATGTCAATTCTATCCGTTTTATTTAGTGATGGATCAGATAACACAAAGTTGTCATTCGTCAATATTGAATTTAAACGAATGATCTGGTTGTGCTCCCGTCATTTGTGGTAAAATCAGCTCCTCCGTTTCTATGGACTGGTCGCTTAAAAATCGTAGTTTCATTGTTAATTTTATTTTCAATTTCGAAACTCCAACTATTACACCTCCAAGACTTACTATTTCGGTTCTGCATTTAATTCGGGGAAGCGCTAATATTTCCGAAGCTTCCTCTGATACCTTTTCACTTGACAACAATGATCAATTATTGCTCGTAGCATTATATATTCGCCATGCAGGGAATTCACTTTCACTTGTGCTGTAGCAAGTAATACATTTGCTGGTGAATGTGTACTCATTGAACTAGCTGTGTTATTTGCTGCTGTTCCTCTTGATTTTATAAAATTTATATGTAAAAGTGCATGATGCATTCTTCCACATACTTGGCATTTTGTTTTCGCGAAGCATCCATTGCTCGATATTGATGTTTTTTATTTTCATCCATATTGCTGAATTTCTTTGTTGTAGACGCCTCCAATGCTTCACATTGCAATTCAATAAATTGCATGACATCTTTGAGAATTTGAATATCTTTTGATTTTCGAGTGTTTTGCTCATATAAAATGAGCCTTTCCTTTTCTAGCTTTCTAATTATAATTCTCACCAGTTTTGTGAACAAAATTCTTATATTACCAAATCTTTGGTTTAAAATCTCCCAAGCAGCTTCATAATTGTTTTACGTTATACGAAGGTTTTGTATAATTTTCAGAGCTTCTCCTCTGAATTGAGTTTTTAACCTTGGAGAAGCTAGTGAGGTTATTCATATGCAAAAATCGATTGAACATATTGTGAAATGAGCACCATTCTTCCATATCTCCATTGAATATTGGTATTTTTATTGTTTCTAATACCACCGCTTTCTTCTCTTCTTGCATTGCGGACATTTTAATTAATATTCTGTTCAATGCTTATATGTATAGCTTGTCAATCAACTCCAGCTCTTCATCAATATCATCTTTAATGGATTGATTGACAACTAATTCACGGTGCATTTCTTTTATATCCACTATGATTTCTTCCCACGAGTTTTTTTTATGCTCGAGTATTGGAATGTTTTCTGCTTCAATGTCAAATAAACTTTCTTTTAATTTAGGTATTTTTCTACGAAATTGAATAAGCAAATTGGACGTCACTTGCACTTCTTTTCTTATGCCGGCTTCATCATGGTTTTGCACCTTCTCTTCTTTAGAAGTACTTTCTTGCTCTCTTGGAGCATTCTCTTGCTCTCTTAAAGAGTTTTAGATGGAAAAATTCTTGCATCATAAATCTCACTTGCTCCATCACGTCATCTTTTATTGAAATCTTAATCGATTCTAATAATTTCTGAGGGCTGGATTCCATTTGGCTCTCTTTAAGTCTTCTATTTTTTACATTCTGCAGAAGTTGGCAATACTTCTGCATCGCAGTTCTGCACAGTTTAATGAGATCCACTCCTGTTTGTAAGAACTTTTTATCAAAATAGTCCTCTGTTGTCTTTCCAAGCTTATTGAGAATAGTGTCGTTCTCAAAAAATTGTCTTTCTAAGCTATCGATGTGTTTTTTATAATGTGCAATTGATGCACTACGCCTTCAATCTTTGGCAAAATAGCAGTCAATCATCGGTGATATCCTTTTAAGATTCGTATAAATGGCGTATCTGAGCCATTTTTTATGTTTTTTATATATTTTTTATTATATATGTCGACTTTTTTTTAATTTATATATATATATTTATTTTTTTTTAATCTTGTTGCTCTGGTTTTTTATCGAAGGACCATGTAACAAATGTGCTATATGATATAAATTTATATTTCATGCCTCATTATTAAATCTAACATATGTTTATTGTTTATGCGTTACATAAACAACGGAATTAATGAGAACTAGGGTTCTTATCACTGCCACGGTTTGCAACAAAGCGATAATACATATTTATTTGTAGTACAAACAAACGAATATAACATTTTTTATGACCTAACCCATGCACTTGAACTTATAATTTATGATCTTTATATTTTATTACTTAAACATAAATAAATCCGTGTTTAATTCTAAACAATATCCATAGTCAAATATTCTATAGCTTCGCTATTTAAGGACTAAATAGATATTTTTCATCTATATATATATAACAAGTAAGAAATTATAGTCGGGCGTGACTGACCATATAATACCCTACACCAGTTATGAATATTAAATGTGATTTTTTTTATAATAATTCATTGTTCCGATATATTTAAGCAATTTATGGATGAAAAACTAATTTTCTGAAAGATGCTTTATATGGAGGCTAGGGGCAAATATGGACCAAGCCCGATAAAGTTTTGTGAATATATTTATTGTATTTATATAATATTAATTTGTGCTGAATTTCATCGCGATATTTGTATTTATAAGTTAATTTTGGACATTCAAGTAATTTTCGGAAGGGGACTTTGTATGGGAGCTAGGGTCAAATGAGGCCCGATCTTTATGAAATTTGGCAAGGTCATCAAGGCTTGTTTAAAACTTAGTTGTGCCGCTTTTTATCGGTATACAGGTATATTTAACATAATTATGAGATCAGAAGGCCCCTTTCGGGGGTTCGGTTGTATGGGGCTAGGTGAAATAATGAACCGATTTTAACCATTTTCAATAGGCTTCTTCCTTGGGTCATCCAATTATCTTGAATTATCTTGAAAATTGCGACCTGTACCTTGCGCACAAGGTTTACATGGACAGCCAGCCAGACGGACGGACATAGCTACTTTATGGTAGGTATAGGGCGAATATTTTTGTATGTTACAAACATCAGCACAAACCCAATATACCCTCCCCACTAAAGTGGTGTAGGGTATAAAAACTAGCTATACCCAGTGTGTTTTGCTACCTTTAAAACGATATAAATAAAAAAACCCACTTTACGAGTTTGAAGATTATAGAATAGGTTTTTCCTATGGGAGATGACACGCAAATTAATCTAATAGTTTCCCAGATATACGAAATTTTGTATTTAATTCATATGGGATGTACTCCCCCTAATGAAAGTCCGCAACTTTTCCTCTAAATGTTCTCGTGAATGTCAAAGATCTTCATGTGAAATTTTAAGATTCTAGCTCTAATAGTTTCTCAGATATACTAATGTTTGTATTTAATTCACATGAGAGGTTTCAAGCCCCCCAAATGAAATTCCGCCCATTTTCACCAAAATGTTCAGGTGAATGCTAAAGTTCATCGTGCATAATTTGAGGATTTTAGCTCTTGTTGCTTCCCAGATATAGGAATTTTTCTATATAATTCATATGTATGGGATTATAAGCCATCCGGATGAAAGTCCGTGCAAAATTTATAGATTCTAGCTCTTATAATTTCTCATACATACAATTTTTTATTGAAGTCATACGGGAAGTACCCAGCCCCATAATGCTAGTCCGCAAATTTATTACCTAAATGTTCACATGGATATAAATGTTTTTCGTGCAAAATTTTAGTATTCTAACCCTAATAATTTCTCAGGCATGCGAATGTTTGTATTTAATTCATATGGGAGGTACCAGCACGCCCCTATTGCTAGTTCCATGCAAAATTTAAGTATTTTTTTGGGCGTGGCACCTCGCACACTTAAAACTAAAAAATAACAAGTAAGAGTGTTATATTCGGCTGTGCCGAATCTTGTATACCCACCATCAAATCATTGTCAAAAAGGAATGCTTCCTTATAAATAAACTTTGATATTTAAGAATCGATGCTTTTGTTATTATCAAAACAATTTTCTCATTTATTACATCTATGTATAGGGAAATTTTTGTCGAATTTTGTCGCTGTCCTTGTATTTTTAAGGTAACAAAAAGCGTTAAAGTTATTTTCTGAGGGGACGTTTGGTCAATTATGGACCGATCCTCGTCAAATTTTCTATAACGATTTTAGTTTAGGCTAGTAATGAGCGTTAAAGCCATTTTCCGAAGGGGACCGTATATGGGGGTAGGATAAATTATGGACCGATCGTTATAAAAATTTACAAAGCGATTTAGGTGTCTATAGAATAAGTTTATGTCGAATTTCATCGCTATAGATGCTTCTTTTAGACAATTATGAACCTTTTCTGAAGGGGACCTTATATGGGGGGTAGGGTCAATTATGGACCGATCCTTATAAAATTTTACAATGATATAAAGGTTCCTAAAAAATATGTTTATGTCGAATTTCATCGCTATAGATGCTTTTTTTAGTCAGTTATGAGCGTTAATGTCATTTTCTGAGCGGGACCTTATATGGGGGATAGGGTCAATTATGGACCGATTCTTCTAAAATTTTACAATGATATTAAGGTTCCAAAAAAATATGTTTAAGTTTCATCGCTATAGCTGCTTTTTTAGTCAGTTATGAGCGTTAATGTCGTTTTCTGAGGGGGACCTTATATGGGGGATAGGGTCAATTATGGACCGATTCTTATAAAATTTTACAATGATATTAAGGTTCCTAAAAAATATGTATATGTCGAATTTCATCGCTATAGATGCTTTTTTTAGTCAGTTATGAGCGTTAATGTCATTTTCTGTGGGGGACCTTATATGGGGGATAGGGTCAATTATGGACCGATCCTTATAAAATTTTACAATGATACTAAGATTCCTAAAAAATATGTTTATGTCGAATTTCATCGCTATAGCTGCTTCTTTTAGTCAGTTATGAGCGTTAATGTCATTTTCTGAGGGGGACCTTATATGGGGGCTAGGCGAAATCGTGGACCGATGTTGCCCATTTTCAATACCAAACAAACTGCATCAATATAAAATATTTGTGCAAAATTTGGACTCTATCGTGTTTTCAACAGACGGACAAACGGACGGTCATGGCTAGATCGTATTAGAATTTAATGAGGATCCAGAATATATATACTTTTATGGGTCTTAGATGAATATTTCAGTGAGTTACAAACGGAATGACAAAAACAATATACCCCCCATATTTTTTGATGGTGGGTATAAAAAGTAGCTTATAGTTTTTTCCAGACATAAAACGGTCCAGCAGTTTAGCCGTCTATAGACTTCAAACAAACAAATCCACAAACAAATAAACACATATTCATCTATATACATAAGAACTAGCTACCCTAAAAACAATACAAATAAAAAACCCACTTAACGATTTTTAAAGATTCGAGCAGTAATGGTTTCCCTATATGTTCTTTTGTGTTTACTTCTTATGGGAGATGCCTCGCCAACTATTGCAAGTTCGTAAATTTTTTCCAAGGTCAATCTGAATTTTAATTGTAACCTATAAAAAATTTTAATGATCTAACAGTTTCCCAAATATACGAATTTTTGTATTTAATGCATGTGGAAGGTGCCAACTTGGCACTGCCAAGCCACAATTGAAAATCCACTATTTTTCCCCCATATGTTCACATAAATGTCAAAGTTTTTCATACAAATTTAAGGATTTTAGCTCTAATAGTTTCTCAGGTATACGTATTTTTGAATTTAATTCATATGGGAAATATCTGTTACCCCCAAATGAAAGTCCGCTTGTTTTCCCCTAAATTTGAAGATTCTAGATCTAATTGTTTTCCAGATTTTTTTTATTTAATTCAAAATATATTTGTTGATACTAAAGTAAAGGACTCTGTTATATTTTCTCAGATATACTAATTAAGATTTTCTTTCATGGGAGATGCCACTCCCACTATATCTAGGCCGCCCGTACACAATTTGATTCCAGCTGTTGCAGTTTCTGTGATATGCTACTTTTATACCCTTATTCTATAATTTTTCGTTCGTTTCTGTAAATGCACAGAAACAAAAGCGTTAACATGAATATTTTGTATTCTATAATAATAACAGTTTAAAATTGGTTTGTTTGATAATTTGATAAATAATTCAAAATTACCAGATGCACAATTTTTTAAGTTTTGAACAATTTAAAAAAAAAACGAAATTTAAAAAAAAAGTTTGATATGATAATATATTTTAAATTTTATTTCATGCGGAAACAACAATTGTTTGTCAAAATTATTTTAATTATTTTGTTTATTTTTAGTGCTTTTTAAGAAAAATTATAGTTTTTTTAATATTTTACTTAATACTGTCCGCCCAATTTTACACCAAATGTTCAAACGGATGTCAAAGTTGTTCGTGTAATATTTGAGGATTCCAGTTCCCAAAATTCTGTTCTTCAATGTTTAAAAAAATTGTCCATACAAAATTTGAAAACGCTTGCAGTTGCAGTTTATGAGATATGCGACTATTACTACATATTTTGTATGTGGGCGTGGTATTTTGAAATAAAAAGTATTCCTTCTAGTCCCACAGGAAGACATTATGAAAATTTCAAGAAAATAAGTGCAGCCGTTTTAGTTAAAATGTTATAAAGAGCATAAGGTACCAAAATCATATTTTTTATACATCTTTACCCCATAAACGTTCGAATTTCTATTTTTAGAAGTAGAAGTAGATAACTACGGTCAAAATTTTATTATTCTTGGTTCAGACGTTTGGGCTGTGTGATGATGAATCATTCAGTAACGCTACTCCTTTATATATATGTACTTTTTTCTTGCAATTTAAATAAATTATGAAACAACAATCACTACAAAAACAGAGCACTTTTATGTTAAAAAACATATCATTTTACACAAAATGTTTATAGAACAGAGTACGAAAATAAACTAAACGAAACGTTTGCAATTGTTTTGTTTTGATCTTAGCAGTGAGTGAAACAGAAACAAAAACGTTTTTCTCATTTGGTTTTATATTGTTTTTGCTTTCGAGCACATCATGTACATTAACTACTTGCATTAACAAAAGCAAGTAGATAAGCGGAAATTGTTTTGTTTTCGCTCTTTCTCACTTATAAAGTATTTGTTTTAGTTTTGCTCATGTACAGAACGATTTTGAAATGTTTTGTACATTATGGAAACATTTGTGAAATGTTTCGTTTGTTTTCATACTCTGTTATAGAATACAAAAATTGAAAAATTCATGTTAACAACGTTAACAGAACGAACGTTTAAGTTATAGAATTAATATTTTAATTCTTGAACTTAACATTTTCTTTTCTATTTATATGCCACGAAGGCTTTTTTAACAACGTTATAACGGTTTAATTCGTTTCGTTAAATTTAACATAGATTTTTTATACAATGTTAATACTAGTGTTTACAATTCATTTCGAAAACGCGATTTTCATTTAACTGAAATAAAGAAACAAAACTTACAACTAACTAAAGTAATAAATATAATTCATTTATAAATAAAAATACGTTTTGTTAATTTGTACATGGCGCCCCTCGTTGCACTTGTGCAAGTTTTGGTTTTGAGGAGGAAGCGCATAATACCACTGCTAGGGACCGGATCGTCTCAGACAGGATTCGTTGATTGGGAGCCGGTAGCTGGTTGTGGTTTCGGTTGTTGTTATTGCTGGTATGATTGTTAATGTGGTAGATACTGGTGCGGCTGCGGCGACGGATGGTGTGGTTCCTTATGCGGGGTGTGTAGGTTCTGCATTTCAAGTTTGTCGAGCGAATTCGCTGGGTGGTGGAGCGGCGGGTTTTGCTGTTGTTGCCATTTCTTGTTGTGCCTGAAGTGGTTGACCGTATGGCCGTCACTACAGACATCCCATTCCGTATAGGTGAACCACTATTTCGAGGTCGTTCTCCCAACCGTTCGTGCACTCTACGCCTTACGGTGCGATTGTGCCTGTTGGTGTGAAGTAGGAACATACTGGAAGTAGAAACAAATATTAGTTCAGTGAACTATGCAAAGTTTCAATGGAAACATATCTGAAGTATGGGATAGAGATTGGGAAGATTGGACGTAATTATTAATGTAGATTAATTTTACATGTTGCTAGTAGCATAATTTCGTTATGGGACGAGTTATAGTATCCGAATGTCTACTACTCGTACGTACTGATCAGTCCCACTATAAACCTTTTCAATTCGACCTGGCCGCCACTCACAAGTGGGCAAAGGTCATCCATTACCACCACAAAGTCACCTATTTATACCCTACACCACTTTAGTGGGGAGGGTATATTGGGTTTGTGCTGATGTTTGTAACGCACAATAATATTGGTCTATACCCACCTTAAAGTATACCAATCGGCTCAGAATCATTTTCTGAGTCGTTTTAGCTATGTCCGTCCTTCTGTCCGTCCGTCCATGTAAACCTTGTAATCAAACTACAGGTCGCAATTTTGGAGATAATTCAATGAAATTTGGCACATGATCTTTTATGGTACCGTAGACGAAGTCTATTGAAAATGGTTAACATCGGTCCATTATTTCACCTAGCCCCCTTACAACTGAACTCCCGAATAGGGCTTTTAAAACTTGTAATCAAACTAGAGGTCGCAATTTTGGAGATAATTCAATGAAATTTGGCACATGATCTTTTATGGTACCGTAGATGAAGCCTGTTGAAAATGGTTTACATCGGTCCATTATTTCACCTAGCCCTCATACAACTGAACCCGCCGAATAGGGCTTTTAAGTTCATAATTATGTTTAATATACTCATATCTCGACAAAAAGCTGCAATAACCAAGTTGTTTACAAGACTTGATGACCCCCACGAATTCCATAATAATAGGTTCTCATATGACCCTAGCCCCTATGAAAAGCCCCCATCAAAATTTCACTTAAATGTCCACAATTTTATTCAACAATAAACGGCTTAAGTATGTATATCTAAGGCAAGGTACAATTCAACTTAAATGCTTTATTATGGCAACTAAATCACATTATATTTTTGTCAAAGGTGTAGGGTATTATATGGTCGGCCTCTCCCGACTATAATTTCTTACTTGTTTTAAATTGGGAGTATATACATATATATAAAAAATTAATGTGTGTTTGTATGTATGTATATATGTAGTATGTTTGTTTGGTCTTTAAAGACGGCTAAACGGCTGAACCGATTTTCTTGAAATTTACACAGTGTCTTCTTGTATGTTTGGAAGGAACTATAGGCTACTTTTTATTTCAAAATTTCAAGTGGGAGAGGTGCCACGGCCACATACAAACTTAGTACTTAAAGTCGCATATCTCAGAAAGTACAACAGTTAGAATCTTCAAATTTTGTATGGACATCTTTGACATCCATAAAAATATTTGCGGATAAAATGGGCGGATTGGCTATAGTGGGCGTACCGCCTTCCATATAAAGAAAATATTAAATAAGTATATCTGAAAATATATAACATAGAGTCCTCAAATTTAGCATGAACAACTTTAGTGTCAATATGATTATTTAAGGAAAAAGGAGGCGGACTAGAAGTAGGTGGCGTGAAACCTCCCATATGAATTAAATACAAAAATTCGCTTACCTGGGAAACTATTAGAGTTAGAATCCTAAAATTTTGCACGAAGAACTTTATCATCCATGTAAACATTTTGAGTAATAAATTGGGTAAAATAATTGGAACCTCCCATATGAATTAAATAGAAACAAGTAAGAGTGTTATATTCGGCTATGCCGAATCTTTTATGCCCACCATCAAATCACTGCCATATAAATAAACGTATATTTTGAATATTTTATTATTATATGTCGATATTAATGAGAACATCATGGAAATATTTGAAAGAGGTCCATTAATGTGGGTTTAACTATTGACAGTGCTCTTTCGAATTAAATATATTAATTTATATAGGGAGTAGGGTTATTTATACATATATGGACCAATTCTCATAAAAGTCGGTAGGAAGATTTCAGTTCCTTATTTATTTAAAATTTCATAGATCTATGTATTTGTATTTTTAAGCCAGTAATGAGCATTAAAGTAATTTTCTTAAAGGGACTTTATACGGGGTTAGGGTTAATTATGGATCGACAGTCATAAAATATGGTAGAGAGATTTTAGCATAAAATTAGTTTATGTCCAATTGCATTGCGGTATTCGTATTTTTCGCGTTGTAGTAATTTTCTGAGGGGTATTTATATGGGGAGGGGTTATAATGGACTGATCCTCATAAAATTTGGTAGAGAGATTTTATACTCGCATTTTTAAGCCAGTACTGAGCGTTAAAGTAATTTTCCGATGGGGACCTTAAATGGAGGGTAGGGTCAATTATGGATCGATCCCCAAAACATTAAATGGAAAGGTGTTGGCTCGTTTTAAACTTACTTCACCACTTTAGTGGAGAGGGTATATTGAGTTTGTGCTGATGTTTGTAACGCACAATAATATTGGTCCTATACCCACCTTAAAGTATACCAATCGGCTCAGAATCATTTTCTGAGTCGATTTAGCTATGTCCGTCCGTCTGTCCGTCCGTCCGTCTATGTAAACCTTGTAATCAAACTGCAGGTCGCAATTTTGAAGATATTCAATGAAATTTGATACATGATCTTCTATTGTCCCAGGGACGAAGCTTATTGAAAATGGTTAACATCGGTCCATTATTTCACCTAGCCCCCATACAACTGAACCCCTCGAATAGGGCTTTTAAAATTTGTAATCAAACTACAGGTCGCAATTTTGGAGATAATTCAATGAAATTTGGCACATGATCTTTTATGGTATCGTAGACGAAGCCTATTGAAAATGGTTAACATCGGTCCAATATTTCACCTAGCCCCCATACAACTGAACACCCGAATAGGGCTTTTAAAACTTGTAATCAAACTACAGGTCGCAATTTTGGAGATAATTCAATGAAATTTGGCACATGATCTTTATGGTACCGTAGATGAAGCCTGTTAAAAATGGTTTACATCGGTCCATTATTTCACCTAGCCCCCATACAACTGAACCCGCCGAATAGGGCTTTTAAGTTCATAATTATGTTTAATATACTCATATCTCGACAAAAAGCTGCAATAACCAAGTTGTATACAAGACTTGATGACCCCCACGAATTCCATAATAATAGGTTCTCATATGACCCTAGCCCCTATGAAAAGCCCCCATCAAAATTTCACTTAAATGTCCACAATTTTATTCAACAATAAACGGCTTAAGTATGTATATCTAAGGCAAGGTACAATTCAACTTAAATGCTTTATTATGGCAACTAAATCACACTATATTTTTGTCAAAGGTGTAGGGTATTATATGGTCGGCCTCGCCCGACTATAATTTCTTACTTGTTTTATTTACATTTTATGAAACTTAGCACACCAGTTGCCTTGTTGACAGTCATAGTAATATGAGAATTAAAATTTATTCTTCGATCAAAATTAACTCCTAAAACTATGACTCATTCAACTGATTTTAATTTGATGCCGCCAATGTAGTAGTCAGTTATGGACGGAGAATACCTTGCGAATTACATGTAATGACTTTTTCTCAAATTTAATTCCATTAAATTGTCTAAGCACCAATTATGAAATTTGATCAGGTCGGATTGGAGATATGTAGAATAAATTTTGTCGTTTAATGAGCAAAAAATTTTCAATTGTTCTATGGAATTAGGGAAATTGTTCTATAGAATTAGGGAGATCATTGATAAATAGCAGGAATAGAAGAGGACCAAGGTTCCTTCCTTGTGGGACTCCGGAAATAACATTAATGTTCTTAGATTTGGAATTATTAAAGATAACACATTGTCTCCTATTTAGAAGTTTAGGAAGTTCATTCAAAATCCAATTTTATCAAGTTTCATTATTAACAATTTGTGATTAACCTTATGGTTTGATGACGTTTTACAAATCTATAATTTATGTGGGATGTTAGTTCCATAAGATTTACTGATGTTGAGCGACCACTATAAAAACCGTGTTGTGAAAGAGATATTATTGATGAGATTTGTTGGAATAATAACTCAGTTATGATTTTCTTAAAAAATTTAGGAATAGCACTAAGTTCCGCTATAGCTCTATAATTGGATACATCATTTCGGTTTCCAGATTTATGTAGAGGTATTATAAAGGAATCTTTCCAAATCATTGGAAAATAATTGAATTTAAGCGAGTTATTAAATAGGATGATAAGCGGTGTTACTAGAACTTCTGCACAATTCTTCAAGATACAGCTGGGGATGCCATCAGCCTCGGCTGAATGAACACTTTATATTTTTTAGACTTTTTAAGACACTAGAGTAGTCAATAGGGGATATAAATATTTATCAGAGATTGTTGTGGAATCACGTACGGATATTGCGTACTGTTAAACGTTTTGGATTAAAACGTTGATGCGAAAAAATCAGAAAAACAATTAGCTATTTCAACATCATCAGAAAAAAAGGGCTTCATATTCTACCGAATAACTTATTTTTTGAGCAAGTATTATTAGTCGGCTGATTTAATTTCTTCTTACTATTATATTGTAGAGAAAAATTTGGATTTTCAAACGAGCTTTTAAATCATCTTATGTATCGGAAGACGTAGGCTAAAACTCTTAACGCTCGAGTATAAGATGAAATGACACCATTTTGCATTTGGAAGTAATGTATGAACTTGTCCGATACGATTAGCAATATAAATTTCCTTCCAGGTAGCTGGTGGTTTTGCTAGCCTTCCTAAGACAATTGATGAATCACTCCATAGATTTATTTCGGTCTCAGCTAGGTTAAGTGAAGTGATGGTATGACGTACTAGTTTTGCGAGCATAACGCTACCAGACAGTTCCAGTCTAGGTAACGTGATCGCGGTTAATGGTGCTACTTTTGTTTTGGCTACAAATAGATTGGAGAAGACGACTGAGGAAGACGTTTCTATGCGTATATAAATGGCAGCACAATAGGCTAATTTTGATGTTTCACAAAACCCATGTATTTGAATATTATCCACGATAGTAAACTGAATCCAACGAGAAATTTGGATTTCTTGATTTATATTTGCCATATTGCTGTTTGGACTTTCATCATAGGATTTAAACAAATTTAATGGGTTATTCCGTGGCCATTCAGTTTTTGGATTTATTAGCCAAGCAGGCCCATGCCACCAAAGAGAGTTGCCGATGAGATCCTGTGGTCTACAACCTCTTGACCCTAGGTCCGCAGGATTACAATGTGTCGGTACATGACGTCATTTTGCATTTGGAAGAAATGAGTGAATTTGTCCGATACGATTAGCAACATAAATTTCCTTCCAGGTAGCTGGTGGTTTTGCTAGCCATCCTAAGACAATTGATGAATCACACCGTAGATTTATTTCGGTCTCAGCTAGGTTAAGTGAAGTGATGGTATGACGGTGGAAAATATAAGTGATGGGATATACGAATCTACAATCGTTTTTACGCTTTAGATGAAAATCGATTTTTGATACTAAATTAAATTGATTACAGATTTTTATTTTACGTTATCGTAAAAAATGTTAAGGAATCTAGCTGTTATATATTCTCAGATATACTAATTTAAGGTTTTCTTTATATGGGAGGGGCCACGCCCACTATAGCTAATCCGCCCATTTTGCGCCCATATGTTCGTGTGGATGTCAAAGTTGTCCATACAAAATTTGAAAACTGTAGCTGTTGCTGTTTCTGAGATATGTTATTTTAAATACTTATTGTGTATGCGGGCGTGCACAGTGGGGCAGAATGGAAATTTTTTGGAAATAAATCTGGCATTTCTAAACGGCAAATCCGATCGGGATAAAATTTGGCGTGAGCGTAGCCAAGGAGTTTTCGAGTTTAAGTTTTGAAGATGAACCCTGCAGATGCCCCAGGGACGGCGCTGTGGCGGCTCAAAGTAGGGTACCTACGACATGTAAAATTTTTAAACTCGTGCCATTTTTTTGTTTTTCACCCAAATATATATACATACAAAATATATATATATATATATATATATATATATATATTTTGTGAAAGCGCTCGACGAGATCTTGAAAAAACATGCTTGGACATACTACTTATCTCTTATAATATCCGAGTTATAGGCATTTAAAAATTTAGTGATACAAAATTTACCATACCTTGGTCCTCCTTTTTTTGAATACCGGGCGTAATTTTGGACCAAATGGACTCAATTTTTTCTTGTTAGTTAGACAACAAAATTTTCAATAATATACAAAAAATTTCAGATCAATATTGTTTACAGATCCAAAAATATACGTTTTTTAATTTAAAAATTCAAAAAATTTTAGATTTTTGGCGTTTTTTTGCCAAAAATGTGTCTTAACTCTTTTATTAATAAAATAAAATTTTCTTTAAGAACATATAACAATTTTATAGTTTTCTAAAAGGTATCTTTACGCAGAAGGCTTTGGCGTAAAAAACTTGTCCTATTTTTTGAAAATGTTGCCACTGCGTCCTTCCGAATATGACCTATTTTTTATCAAAACTTCAACTTTGGGCGACATGTTCTAAAATCCCAAAGCTGGGATCAGAAAACTGAAAGCAGTTTTGGAAACCTCAATATGTTTTCTATTTACTCCAAAAGTATTTTCCCAGCCCTGAAAGAAATGTGGACCCTATGGGCAAAAAAGTAAAAAATCCCATTTTTGGGATTTTCATTCCTATTTTTGGGAATTGCGGGATGCCCTTTGACCTTTTCAATTTTTTTTTTGCATTTTCTTATTTGAAATGACAAATTTAACAAGCGTTGAAAATTTCATTGAGTTTTGTTCATAAATAAAGATTTTGTCATATATTACATATTTGTTTAATTTCTAAAACTATGATTTATATCAAAATTTTAATAGGATCGCAGATAGCTACAACAATTTAGTCCATATTTATCCCTTAATATCATTTTTTAGTTAGATATGGAAATTCTCGACCCTTTACAAAAAATTTCAAGCCAATATCTCAATTACATTCAAAAATATGTTCATTTAAACCTGTGTCCTTTAATTTCATCTTTTTCATATTTTAGTATTAAGTATGACAGCACATATTTAAATCTTATATTTACCTATTTTCTATTTGTTTGCTTATCCTTATAATTGAAAGGTCCTATTATGCTTAAATTTTCAAAAATTTATAACTATTTTTTACCTAAATTTTTTCGACAGATCATTTCGTTCTGTTTCGTTTATGATAATGTAGGTAAAAATATACAGGTAATGATAATTTCGATTCATTCACTGATAAGAAATATCAATGACTGAATTACAGGTTATAGTAATATAGTCCTAAATGTTAATAGGTAGACAATTCGTAATTTTTTACTTTGGAATACCTGTATCGGAAATGACAAGAATTGGTATATAAGTAAACTTCTCAGATTTTAAGTACCATATTTAATAAATCTACAATGAAGATTACATTAAAGTACGAAGAGTTGTTTTCCGTTTTATGGAGTATATCTTCAAAAGGGCCAGAAAGAATTGAAGACATTTCAAATTATATAAAAACTACATATAGTAGAAAAGTAGACAAAACAGGCATATAAAAAATTGAAAACTTTTTAAAACTTTTTGATGTAAAAAGTAAGTCTGTGGATGGAAATCAAAAGAAATTTCGATTAAAATTTTGTAGTTGGATGGAAACTACTACGGAAATCTCAACTTACAACACATCAATAGGAGCGCCTTGCAAGTCATACGAAGACTTATGTTCAAGGTAAAAAAAAGAGGGTCACACAAAAACTTTTTTCAATCTCGAATGAGGAAATTGCTGATACATTTAACGAAATGCTGAAAAAGGAAAACCAACATATGGATGTCGTACATATTGCAACTATTCTTCCTAATGCATCACCAAAACGACTTAAGCGAATTGTGGAAAGTATACCAACTCCAACATCATAATCAAATTTTACTGAAGAGGAAGCAATAGCTCTTATGTTGGAACTGGGTCTCAGTCGAAATAAGTACCAAATATTAAGGAAAGCTCTGCATGAAAAAGGACACAATATATTACCATCATACAAGGCGATCCAGGAAAAAAACAAACTATCCTACTAAATCAACAAAAAATAATGAAGAATTGAAAGAACTGAGAGCTGCGGAAAAAAGCAGAATCCAAGAAGAATTTAAAATTCAGATGGGACTAAACATCGACAAACCACTTTCAAGTTGCGGTAGTACAAAATGACGGTAATACGTCGAGAAGGTTTTTTCGTGATTTTGAAATTACTTCAAAAATAACTGGAATCGACAAGGAGTTGCTTCGAAGAGTTAAAACTATTTTAATGGCACTGAATAGTAAACATAAAATTAATGAAAATCGATTTGGGGAATACACATCTGAAATTTCTAAATTACTTGTATCTCTGTATCCATGGAGGGAACTAACACCAACAGTACACAAAGTATTGTGTCATGGTCAAATAATAATTGAATCGAATATTCTTCCACTTGGAGAGTTAACAGAAGAAGCCCAGGAAGCGAGGAATCGAGATTTTAAGCATGTTCAACTATTAGCTCAAGAAAATGCTCCAGGCAATCACAGAATGAAGATATTTTTAATAGTTTACTTCTATCTTCTGATCCTGTTCTTTCAACTATGCGAAAAAGATGGATTTGTTATGAAACTCTATCATCTCAAAACAAGGAAGATTTAAAGGACTTATATTACCTTCTGGATATGTATACCGATATGACAGATTATTTTATAGAAAATAAGTAGTGTTAGGAATTAACTATATAAGTAGGTTGTAAGAATTAATTGTATTATGTTTAAGATAAACAGTTCAAATAAAAAAAGCTATTATACTAACTGATGATATTGTATTAAATTGTGTTTTATATTTCGGTGGGCGGGAAAGGTAATTTGTGTGGGGTGATTTAGGTGTTGTTGTGCGTGGCTCATAATAAAATTATAATTTTTTTTATTTTATATACAATATTATAATAAAATAATTAACTAAATAATTTTTAAAAATTGTCCAAATATTTTATTCAACACCAAATGTATGTTCTGTCATACTTAATACTAAAATATGAAAAAGATGAAATTAAAGGACACAGGTTTAAATGAACATATTTTTGAATGTAATTGAGATATTGGCTTGAAATTTTTTGTAAAGGGTCGAGAATTTCCATATCTAACTAAAAAATGATATTAAGGGATAAATATGGACTAAATTGTTGTAGCTATCTGCGATCCTATTAAAATTTTGATATAAATCATAGTTTTAGAAATTAAACAAATATGTAATATATGACAAAATCTTTATTTATGAACAAAACTCAATGAAATTTTCAACGCTTGTTAAATTTGTCATTTCAAATAAGAAAATGCAAAAAAAAAATTGAAAAGGTCAAAGGGCATCCCGCAATTCCCAAAAATAGGAATGAAAATCCCAAAAATGGGATTTTTTACTTTTTTGCCCATAGGGTCCACATTTCTTTCAGGGCTGGGAAAATACTTTTGGAGTAAATAGAAAACATATTGAGGTTTCCAAAACTGCTTTCAGTTTTCTGATCCCAGCTTTGGGATTTTAGAACATGTCGCCCAAAGTTGAAGTTTTGATAAAAAATAGGTCATATTCGGAAGGACGCAGTGGCAACATTTTCAAAAAATAGGACAAGTTTTTTACGCCAAAGCGTTCTGCGTAAAGATACCTTTTAGAAAACTATAAAATTGTTATATGTTCTTAATAAAAATTTTATTTTATTAATAAAAGAGTTAAGACACATTTTTGGCAAAAAAAACGCCAAAAATCTAAAATTTTTTGAATTTTTAAATTAAAAAACGTATATTTTTGGATCTGTAAACAATATTGATCTGAAATTTTTTGTATATTATTGGAAATTTTGTTGTCTAACTAACAAGAAAAAATTGAGTTGCACTTTTTAAATTAAAGAACTTTAAAATTTAATTTTTCTAAAGAACTGCAAAAATTTTGTTTCGAGATGTTTTTTGAAATTTTAAGGAATTCTCACCAAAACGTTTTTCATATGTTTAATGTAATTTATAATTAAAGAAAATATAAATTAACCTAAGAAGTGAATTGTTTTAAATATATTATATAACTAATAACATGGATTTTAAGTCTTTTAAGTCCAGAAAAAATATTTATAAAATCTAGGACGTCAAATCTTTTAATTATTCATTAAGAAAAAAATGCTAAAAAGGGTTAAATTCGTAAGAAATATTTATTATTTATAGTTTTAGTTATTTTTTTATATAAACAATTTTATGGGTCTTAAAGCTCTGATACACGGTTGTCAGATCTTACAACGTTGTCAGTAAAATGTGCAGAAAATGTCCAACAATCGTGTGAACTTGCAATTTTTCTTTTGCAACGTTGTCAGAAAAAGCATTACTGACAATATTGCAAGATTAAATTTGTACATTTTCTGTACATTTTACTGCCAACGTTGTAAGATCTAACAACCGTGTATACATAGCTTTATTCACAACACTTTAGCAAAGGTATTCTTATCACAAAAATATTGAAAATTCAGTTGAAATAATCTTAAATATCGGTGAATTGATGTTAGGTTTATTGTTTTGAAAAAAAAAAAAATAAATAAAATTTAATAACTTAAATAACATAGAACGCAAAACCATTGGAACCATTGGAAAAAAGTGTGGAATACTGCTTGCGTGTGACATTCCCCCTGTATTGATTTTGTCATTCTGTTTGTAACACATCGAAATATTGGTCATAGACCCACAAAAGTATATATGTATATTCTGGGTCCTTATTAAATTTGATCTAAGACGATCTAGACATGTCCGTCCGTCTGTCTGTCTGTTGAAAGCACGATAGAGTCCGAACGGAATAAGCTAGAGGCCTGACATTTTCCACAAATATTCTCTGTAAGTTTGGTATTGAAAATGGGCAATATCGGTCCACGTTTTCGGATAGCCCCCATACAAGTGGACCCCCGAAGAACAGTTTTAACGGGCATATCTGTTTTTAAAGTACGACTATAGCTATGAAATTCGACATAAATTAGCTCCATATAAGCCAAAATCTCCCTACCAAATTTTTTAAGAATCGTGTCTGGTTGGAATTTAGATCCTCTAAAGGATCTATTTTTTTTTTTAATGCGCGATTCAATTGTTTGATGATTAAGGCTATATTTTATAGCGGCGGACGTTGGCGTCTCAAAGCCACACAAAACATCAGAAACATCTTTTTCCATCGCATTTTCGTCAACAGAAGCGCGTTGGGTCTTAGGCTTGTAATTTCGAACCATATTAAAGGATTTTTTAAATACAAACCAAAAAATAATTATAGGAATTAAAACACTGAATCTACCCCGAAGGCACTTTCTTTAGTTTTTCTTTTTATACCCTTCACCTTCGTGAGAAGGGTATATATAAGTTTGTCATTCCGTTTGAAATTTCTATAATATAATTTTCCGACCCCATAAAGTATATATATTCTGGATCCTTATAGGTAGCGGAGTTGATTAAGCTATGCCTGTCTATCCGTCTGTCAGCAAAATCAGCAAAATCGGTCCATAAATACCGGAGAAATGACAAAAATCCAAGACAACCTCTGAAAACTTCATAAAAAAGGCAAATTTTTCCATGCTTTGATATACATACATATAGAAACAACAACACTGCTTATTCATTGAGTATTTCGTTTCATATGTTTTGATGGCTCTGTGTTTCATTGCCTTGTGTATATTTGTTTTTGTTTCATGGTGTATTCAGTTTCGTATGTTTGGATGTCTGTTGGTTTCATTGCATTGTGTATTTTGTTTTGTTATGTACTTCGTTTCGTATGTTTGGATGCTGTTGGTTTTACTGCCTTGTGTATTTTGTTTTTTGTGTGGTTATTTCGTTTAGCGTTGTTGTTGTGCATTTTGTTTTGCTATTGCAATAATAATGATATAGTAGGGAAAATGAAATACATTTAAATTTTATGAAATAGATATTTATTAAATACACTATGGTGAAGGGTATATAAGATTCGGCAAAGCCGAATATAGCACTCTTACTTGTTTCCATTAGTCTTCAAAAAACATTATGATTTGATTTATTTTTGTAAGAAAATGCATAATGTTTAATGATTTGTTAATAACGCTGTCTTCAAAGTTTAAAAATGTTATATACAAAATACTTACCAAATGCAATGAAATATTAAAAAAACACCTGTAAAAATATTAAAATACGAGCAGTTAAATAAGCTTGTTAGCTAGAGGTGGCAAACTTTGCGGCAGTTATTTATTATGATATTCGATACCTATACATCAAACATAGTGATGTAGAGTGAGAGCTTCACATCAATAACATCATTGCCGAAAGTACCCCAATGCCGAAGCTGCCCCAGCCTCCCCTAAGTCTTTTTTGAGAAAAATCCTCTCTATTAAATTTTATGTGGATTGGTCCATAATTGACCCTACCCTCTAAAGGGGGTAGCTCATTACTGGCTTAAAAGTACGAGCATAAAGATGAAATTCGACACAAGTAAGTTTCTCATGAGCCATAACCTCACTACGGACTTTTATGAGAATCTGCATATGATTGACCCCCATATAAGCTCCCCTTCAGAAAATTACTTTAAAGCTCATTACTAGCATAAAACAAGTAAGAGTGCTATATTCGGCAGTGCCGAATCTTATATACCCTTCACCATAGAGCTTTTAATAAATATAATTTTCATAAAATTTAAATTTATTTCATTTTCCCGACTATATCATTATTATAGCAATAGCAAAACAAAATGAACAACAACAACGCTATACGAAATAATCACACAAACAACATAATATACAAGGCAGTAAAACCAACAGCGTCCAAACATACGAAACGAAATACACAAAAAAAAACAAAATACACAATGCAATGAAACCAACAGACATCCAAACGTACGAAACTGAATAAGCCAAGAAACAAAAACAATATACACAAGGCAATGAAACATACGAAACGAAATACTCAAAAAAAAAAACAAAGTACACAACGCAATGAAACCAACAGACATCCAAACATACGAAACTGAATGCACCAAGAAACAAAAACAATATACACAAGGCAATGGAACACGCAGTCATCCAAACATATGAAACGAAATACTCAATGAATAAGCAGTGTTGTTTTGCTTATATATCAAAGTATGAAAAAAAATTGTCTTTTTTATGAAATTTTCAGAGGTTGTCTCGGAATTTTGCTCATATCACCGGTATTTATGGACCTATTTTGCTGATAAATAGCGATCTTTTCGAAAGCATGTTTAACAGAATTATTGAAGATTCAGATCTCTCCGATAAATGGGGTCCTCTAAAAACTAATTTCAACAAACATACAGACCACTGTGGGGCAGAATGAAAATTTTTTGGAAATAAATCTGGCATTTCTAAACGGCAAATCCGATCGGGATAAAATTTGGCGTGAGCGTAGCCAAGGAGTTTTCGAGTTTAAGTTTTGAAGATGAACCCTGCAGATGCCCCAGGGACGGCGCTGTGGCGGCTCAAAGTAGGGTACCTACGACATGTAAAATTTTTAAACTCGTGCCATTTTTTTGTGAAAGCGCTCGACGAGATCTTGAAAAAACATGCTTGGACATACTACTTATCTCTTATAATATCCGAGTTATAGGCATTTAAAAATTTAGTGATACAAAATTTACCATACCTTGGTCCGCCTTTTTTTGAATACCGGGCGTAATTTTGGACCAAATGGACTCAATTTTTTCTTGTTAGTTAGACAACAAAATTTTCAATAATATACAAAAAATGTCAGATCAATATTGTTTACAGATCCAAAAATATACGTTTTTTAATTTAAAAATTCAAAAAATTTTAGATTTTTGGCGTTTTTTTGCCAAAAATGTGTCTTAACTCTTTTATTAATAAAATAAAATTTTCTTTAAGAACATATAACAATTTTATAGTTTTCTAAAAGGTATCTTTACGCAGAAGGCTTTGGCGTAAAAAACTTGTCCTATTTTTTGAAAATGTTGCCACTGCGTCCTTCCGAATATGACCTATTTTTTATCAAAACTTCAACTTTGGGCGACATGTTCTAAAATCCCAAAGCTGGGATCAGAAAACTGAAAGCAGTTTTGGAAACCTTAATATGTTTTCTATTTACTCCAAAAGTATTTTCTCAGCCCTGAAAGAAATGTGGACCCTATGGGCAAAAAAGTAAAAAATCCCATTTTTGGGATTTTCATTCCTATTTTTGGGAATTGCGGGATGCCCTTTGACCTTTTCAATTTTTTTTTTTGCATATTCTTATTTGAAATGACAAATTTAACAAGCGTTGAAAATTTCATTGAGTTTTGTTCATAAATAAAGATTTTGTCATATATTACATATTTGTTTAATTTCTAAAACTATGATTTATATCAAAATTTTAATAGGATCGCAGATAGCTACAACAATTTAGTCCATATTTATCCCTTAATATCATTTTTTAGTTAGATATGGAAATTCTCGACCCTTTACAAAAAATTTCAAGCCAATATCTCAATTACATTCAAAAATATGTTCATTTAAACCTGTGTCCTTTAATTTCATCTTTTTCATATTTTAGTATTAAGTATGACAGCACATATTTAAATCTTATATTTACCTATTTTTCTATTTGTTATAATTGAAAGGTCCTATTATGCTTAAATTTTCAAAAATTTATAACTATTTTTTACCTAAATTTTTTCGACAGATCATTTCGTTCTGTTTCGTTTATGATCATGTAGGTAAAAATATACAGGTAATGATAATTTCGATTCATTCACTGATAAGAAATATCAATGACTGAATTACAGGTTATAGTAATATAGTCCTAAATGTTAATAGGTAGACAATTCGTAATTTTTTACTTTGGAATACCTGTATCGGTAATGACAAGAATTGGTATATAAGTAAACTTCTCAGATTTTAAGTACCATATTTAATAAATCTACAATGAAGATTACATTAAAGTACGAAGAGTTGTTTTCCGTTTTATGGAGTATATCTTCAAAAGGGCCAGAAAGAATTGAAGACATTTCAAATTATATAAAAACTACATATAGTAGAAAAGTAGACAAAACAGGCATATAAAAAATTGAAAACTTTTTAAAACTTTTTGATGTAAAAAGTAAGTCTGTGGATGGAAATCAAAAGAAATTTCGATTAAAATTTTGTAGTTGGATGGAAACTACTACGGAAATCTCAACTTACAACACATCAATAGGAGCGCCTTGCAAGTCATACGAAGACTTATGTTCAAGGTAAAAAAAAGAGGGTCACACAAAAACTTTTTTCAATCTCGAATGAGGAAATTGCTGATACATTTAACGAAATGCTGAAAAAGGAAAACCAACATATGGATGTCGTACATATTGCAACTATTCTTCCTAATGCATCACCAAAACGACTTAAGCGAATTGTGGAAAGTATACCAACTCCAACATCATAATCAAATTTTACTGAAGAGGAAGCAATAGCTCTTATGTTGGAACTGGGTCTCAGTCGAAATAAGTACCAAATATTAAGGAAAGCTCTGCATGAAAAAGGACACAATATATTACCATCATACAAGGCGATCCAGGAAAAAAAACAAACTATCCTACTAAATCAACAAAAAATAATGAAGAATTGAAAGAACTGAGAGCTGCGGAAAAAAGCAGAATCCAAGAAGAATTTAAAATTCAGATGGGATTAAACATCGACAAACCACTTTCAAGTTGCGGTAGTACAAAATGACGGTAATACGTCGAGAAGGTTTTTTCGTGATTTTGAAATTACTTCAAAAATAACTGGAATCGACAAGGAGTTGCTTCGAAGAGTTAAAACTATTTTAATGGCACTGAATAGTAAACATAAAATTAATGAAAATCGATTTGGGGAATACACATCTGAAATTTCTAAATTACTTGTATCTCTGTATCCATGGAGGGAACTAACACCAACAGTACACAAAGTATTGTGTCATGGTCAAATAATAATTGAATCGAATATTCTTCCACTTGGAGAGTTAACAGAAGAAGCCCAGGAAGCGAGGAATCGAGATTTTAAGCATGTTCAACTATTAGCTCAAGAAAATGCTCCAGGCAATCACAGAATGAAGATATTTTTAATAGTTAACTTCTATCTTCTGATCCTGTTCTTTCAACTATGCGAAAAAGATGGATTTGTTATGAAACTCTATCATCTCAAAACAAGGAAGATTTAAAGGACTTATATTACCTTCTGGATATGTATACCGATATGACAGATTATTTTATAGAAAATAAGTAGTGTTAGGAATTAACTATATAAGTAGGTTGTAAGAATTAATTGTATTATGTTTAAGATAAACAGTTCAAATAAAAAAAGCTATTATACTAACTGATGATATTGTATTAAATTGTGTTTTATATTTCGGTGGGCGGGAAAGGTAATTTGTGTGGGGTGATTTAGGTGTTGTTGTGCGTGGCTCATAATAAAATTATAATTTTTTTTATTTTATATACAATATTATAATAAAATAATTAACTAAATAATTTTTAAAAATTGTCCAAATATTTTATTCAACACCAAATGTATGTTCTGTCATACTTAATACTAAAATATGAAAAAGATGAAATTAAAGGACACAGGTTTAAATGAACATATTTTTGAATGTAATTGAGATATTGGCTTGAAATTTTTTGTAAAGGGTCGAGAATTTCCATATCTAACTAAAAAATGATATTAAGGGATAAATATGGACTAAATTGTTGTAGCTATCTGCGATCCTATTAAAATTTTGATATAAATCATAGTTTTAGAAATTAAACAAATATGTAATATATGACCAAATCTTTATTTATGAACAAAATTCAATAAAATTTTCAACGCTTGTTAAATTTGTCATTTCAAATAAGAATATGCAAAAAAAAAATTGAAAAGGTCAAAGGGCATCCCGCAATTCCCAAAAATAGGAATGAAAATCCCAAAAATGGGATTTTTTACTTTTTTGCCCATAGGGTCCACATTTCTTTCAGGGCTGGGAAAATACTTTTGGAGTAAATAGAAAACATATTGAGGTTTCCAAAACTGCTTTCAGTTTTCTGATCCCAGCTTTGGGATTTTAGAACATGTCGCCCAAAGTTGAAGTTTTGATAAAAAATAGGTCATATTCGGAAGGACGCAGTGGCAACATTTTCAAAAAATAGGACAAGTTTTTTACGCCAAAGCGTTCTGCGTAAAGATACCTTTTAGAAAACTATAAAATTGTTATATGTTCTTAATAAAAATTTTATTTTATTAATAAAAGAGTTAAGACACATTTTTGGCAAAAAAACGCCAAAAATCTAAAATTTTTTGAATTTTTAAATTAAAAAACATATATTTTTGGATCTGTAAACAATATTGATCTGAAATTTTTTGTATATTATTGGAAATTTTGTTGTCTAACTAACAAGAAAAAATTGAGTCCATTTGGTCCAAAATTGCGGCCGGTATTCAAAAAAAGGCGGACCAAGGTATGGTAAATTTTGTATCACTAAATTTTTAAATGCCTATAACTCGGATATTATAAGAGATAAGTAGTATGTCCAAGTATATTTTTTCAAGATCTCGTCGAGCGCTTTCACAAAATATAAAAATCTTTGTATTTGGGTGAAAAACAAAAAAATGGCACGAGTTTAAAAATTTTACATGTCGTAGGTACCCTACTTTGAGCCGCCACAGCGCCGTCCCTGGGGCATCTGCAGGGTTCATCTTCAAAACTTAAACTCGAATACTCCTTGGCTACGCTCACGCCAAATTTTATCCCGATCGGATCAGCCGTTTAGAAATGCCAGATTTATTTCCAAAAAATTTCCATTCTGCCCCACTGTGCAGACGGACATAGCTAAATCAACTCCGCTACCTATAAGGATCCAGAATATATATACTTTATAGGGTTGGAATGACAAACTTATAAATACCCTTCTCACGAAGGTGAAGGGTATAAATACAAGTAAAGCGATGAAATTCGACACACATACATATGTGCATGCATATATGCATGTTATACGACCAAGGAGAAGATGAACACTGAACTAGATTTTTAAAATCCGGTGTTAGTCCGTGGGCTGAACGAAAAAAGTGCGTGATAAGTTAAGATATATATCCATTTTAACATGAAATTAATGTTATAACTTCTATATAACAAAATTCTATTTTTAACATTTTAGCTATAATTGCTTTGCATATAGTCCTAACAATGGAGCAACGCTTGAAGTAGTCGGATCTAAGCGTTACATTTCAGCTAATTTTGATGTCCTCTAAAAACAAATGAGTTTAATAATTGCCAAGCATATTACACTGACGTTGGAGCTTACCTTAAAACATTTAGAATTAATATTTTTGCACTATGGACGGAGAATTAACAGGAAAAAATGGGCGTTTTTACATTTTAATAAATTTAGAAGGCCCTAAATGACATAGAAATATGAAAATTGACACACATGTTGTACTGACCAAGGCGAAGATGAACACTTAACTGGATTTTTATACCCTCCACCATCATCAGTGGTGATAGAGGGTATATATAACTTTGTCATTCCGTATGTAACATCAAGAAATATTCATCTGAGATCCAACAAAGTATATATATTATTGATCCTTATGAAATTCTGAGTCGATTTAGCTATGTCCGTCCGTCTGTCTGTGTAAAATACGCTCACGTTAAAAGGAAGCAATAGAAATTCACGAAATTCACCCAAAACATTCTTTATTATCCGGTACAGTTTGGTATTGAAAATCAGTAAAATCGGTTCACGACGTAAAATGTTATGAGTAAAAATTTCAGACTTCCTGGTTTTTTTCCAATTCGTAAGTAGTTTTCTCAGAAACTACCAAAGATATTTCAATTAATTTTGTCAAACATTATTTCTTTGCACCAGGGATCAAGTATGTTCAAACTCATAGCAATTGATCCAATATTTCCCATAGCCCCATATAAAGGTGTATATTCCCGGAAATTAGTTTATCGTTAATAACTCCTTCAAATATATCGGTATCAACACAAAATTTTGTACATACAAATATAATATGAATAGAAATCATACTACCACCGTAGATCTCATTCGGTCCACAATTGGCCATAGCTCCCATATAAGGTCCTTTTCACCTAAACGCACATATTTCATGGTGATGAAACTTTTGTGATGAAATTCGAGCTGAATATGTTTTCTGTGCACACAAATCATTCCACCAAATTTTTTTTCAAATCGGTCAATTATTAGTCGTAGCTCCCATAGAAGGCCCACTTCCGAAAATCACTTAAACGCACATATTTAATTGTCAAATAAAGGTATCTCGATAAAATTGACACAAATGTGTTTCGACTATATATGAATCACTCTACGCATATACACTTAAACGCACTTAAACGCATATGCATGTTTCATTGATAAATAAAGCTATCGGTATAAAGTTGAAGAATATGTTTTGTGCACATTCTACCCATTCTACCAATTTTTCCCCGGATCGGTCCATTATTCGTCATAGCTCCCATATAAGGACCTCTTCCGAAAATAATTTAAGCTCACATATTTTATTGTCAAATAAAGCTATCTTGATAAAATTCGACACAAATATGTTTTGTGTACATATATTTTATTAATTAATAAATCTATTGGAGTAATATTCGACATGAATTTTTTTTGCATATAAATCATTATACGAAATTTTTTCTTGATCGGTCCATAATTGGTCATAACTCCCATATAAGGATCATTTCCGAAAATTACTTAAACGTACATTGACAATCAAAGTCATAAAATTCGACATAAATGTGTGTTTTGTATATATAAATCGTCATACGGAATTTTACTTCTGAAAATCACTTAATACCACCTAATTCATTATTTAATGATTATATCCAGATAAAATTCGACATGAGTATGTTTGTGTATAGATAAAACATTATATAAAAATGTTAGCAACTGGTCTATTAATATAAAATTTTATGAACCTAATCAAAATTAGTTAATACCCTACTACTAATAAATGTTAATAAATGTTAATACCCTACTACGGAAACAAAAATGTTGTCAAGTTATCCAAAAATTAGATAGTTAAATGGGTTTTAATAAAAATTAGCTTGTTGGTGGAGGGTATTTAAGATTCGGCATAGCCGAATATAGCACTCTAACTTGTTGATATCCGCTTTTGGGGCGGAGAGCTAAAATAAAACAAGTAAGAGTGCTATATTCGGCTGTGCCGAATCTTATATACCCACCATCAAATCATGTGTCTTAAATTTCAAGTGATAATGGACTCACCTATACTGTATAAATCGATGTTTTTGCTACCACTATTTAAACATTTATTGGATTTTTCTGAACTGAGTTATCATATATAAATAGTAATATAGCCAGGTTGATGGTAGTACTTATTTTATCATATTTTTAACAATTTGATTTCCTGTAAATTTACTTATGGTCAATTTTTGACCGATCGTGGACCGATTCTCAAAAAACAGTTAGAACAATGTTCCTATAAAACTTGTTTATGTCGAATTTTATTGCTTTACTATAATTTTGAAGAAGTTGTTTGTGTCGAATTTCGTTGCTGAATTTCGTGGTTTCCATAAAACATGTTAATGTCAATTTCGTTGATATACTGGAATTTTAAAGCAAATTATTAACTATAAAGTAATTTTCTGAGAGGAACCTTATATGGGGGGTAAGGTTAATTATGGGCCGATCTCCATAAATTTTGGCAGAGAGGTTTAAGTTCTCCGTTTAAGTTACGTCGAATTTCGTTGCTTCACTATGATTTCGCAGCAAGTTATGAGCGTTATTATTATTTTATGAGGGGACCTTATATCGGGGGTAGGTCAATTATGAACCGATCTTCATATAATTTGAAAGAGAGATTTTAGTTCCTCTAAAATGTATCTATTATGACTTTCGTTGACTTACTGGGATTTTGAACAAATTTATAAGGTTTAAAGTAATTTTCTAAGGGGAACCTTATATGGGGAGTAGGGTCAAATATGGGGCGATCTCCATAAAATATGGGGAGATATTTTAGTTCCCCAAAAGCTTGTCTACGTTGAATTTCGTTGCTTAACTATAATTTTGAAGCAATTTATAAGAGTTGAAGTCATTTACTGAAGGGGAGCTTATAGGGGGGCTAGGGTCAATTATGGGCTGATTTCCAAAAAATTTAACACAGATATTTATGTTCCTTGTACTTGTATATATCGAATTTTGTTGCATTGCTATCATTTTGAAGCAAGTTATGACCGTTATAGTCGTTTTCTGAGAGGAACCTTATATGGGGGTAGGATCAAATATGGGCCGAACCCCATAATATATGCGGGAGATATTTTAGTTCCCCAAAAACTTGTTTAAGTTGAATTTCGTAGCTTAACTATCATTTTGAAGCATGTTATAAGAGTTAAAGTCATTTTCTGAAGGGGAGCTTATATGGGCGGTAGGGTCAATTATGGGCCGAGCAAGTTATGACCGTTAAAGTCGTTCTGAAAGGGACCTTATATGGGGGGTAGGGTCAATTATGGACCGATTCTCGTAAAATTCGGTAGAGTGATTTTGACTTATATAAAACTTCTTGATGTAGAATTTTATTGACATTATTATGTTTTTAAACCATCTATGACTGTTTACACTGTTTTTTTTTTTGGGGGGGGATGTGTCACTTTTAGGGGGTTTATGCGGAAACATAGACGGATATGAGCCATTTTTTTTAAATATTTATGCAAAATTTCAGCTCCTTAGCTCTTCTCGTTCGGACTCTATCGTGCTTTCAACAGACAGACGGACGGACATGGCTAGATCGTCTTAGAATTTAATAAAAACACAGAATATATATACTTTTGTGGATCTGTGACCAATATTTGATGGTGGGTATAAAAAGGGAGCTGATAAGTGAAAGGAGGCTGTACTTATTACTATACGTTTAACATCTGGTGCCTTTTACCAATTTTTCTAACTTGATTATGCGGGCAAATTCAATTGATGCAAATCTGATTAAAAGGGCGAAACTCATTATTATTATCAAAATTTTAAAATATTAGTGCAATGTAAATATAATGCACTATAACTCGAAAATAACTAATGATATGTTAAAATAGTCTTGAACTAAAATACGGAAAAGTTAATTATCAACAGGAATGTAGTATCATCTGAAGTCGTGGGAATCACGTTGTATTGTATTGTATTATTATTTATTATCCATTGATTTTGTAAATAAATGTTTTTGTTATTTTTCTTGCCCGGTAGGGACAGGCTTAACAGCTAGTTATATCTAATATTCGTCAAAACAATAGTTTTAGTTTTTACATTTATATCTAAAAATCTAACTAACCGAAAATAATAGACATACATATTATTATTATGATAAATCTATATGAAAGACTTTAGTTTTACCAATTTTTCTAACTTGATTATGCGGGCAAATTCAATTGATGCAAATCTGATTAAAAGGGCGAAACTCATTATTATTATCAAAATTTTAAAATATTAGTGCAATGTAAATATAATGCACTATAACTCGAAAATAACTAATGATATGTTAAAATAGTCTTGAACTAAAATACGGAAAAGTTAATTATCAACAGAAATGTAGTATCATCTGAAGTCGTGGGAATCACGTTGTATTGTATTGTATTATTATTTATTATCCATTGATTTTGTAAATAAATGTTTTTGTTATTTTTCTTGCCCGGTAGGGACAGGCTTAACAGCTAGTTATATCTAATATTCGTCAAAACAATAGTTTTAGTTTTTACATTTATATCTAAAAATCTAACTAACCGAAAATAATAGACATACATATTATTATTATGATAAATCTATATGAAAGACTTTAGTATGAAGCATTTTTTGTAAACGAATTTTGGAGTATGCCAGCCTTGTAGTAAATGAGCAATATGATGAGCCATTTTTATTAAAATAAACTTTATTTTACTAAAAAAAACGTTAGTGCTATTTTACACCTTTTCAGTTAGAAAATTACGCTTTTTTACCCCTTTTTAATTTTTTTTGCGCGAGTTTTGCTTATCTAATGTTGGCAACACTGTTTAGGGTTAAACAAATGTATATTACGTTCAGTGTTGCCACAACAAAATTTTTTTTCTAACCAAAATTCGAATAAAAAATAACCAAATTAAGAAAAAAGTAAACAAAATTATTTTTATTTGTTTCATGTTTACATTTGGACATTAAAATAACAAATTCATTTTCTGAAGTGGAACTATGTTAAATTTCGTCGCTAAACTGGTATTATGAAGACAGTTATGAGCGTTAACGTAATTTTCTGTACGGGACAGTGTGACCATTTTGGCATTTTTGCAGCTAGATTTAGCATTTTTTATTTTGATTTAGCTGTAAAATTTTAATTTAGCATTTGGCATTTTATTTAGCATTTTTAGGTTTTTTTGCAATTTTTGTATATAAACAAAAAAAAAAGACAAATTTTTGCAAAAAAGATTTATATTGGCAATAGGTTTAACCGGAAAAATCTGAATTAAATGTCTACCCAAACACAAGCAACAAGAAATATGAGAAATGTAATAATTTACACTGTAATTCAAAATAATGCAAAAAGATTCATAAAGATAAATAACTTAAAATTACGCCAATACAAGTGAATACTTTAAAATGTTGTATTCTAAAATATTTTTCTGGAACCCAATGCTTTTTTAAATTCGAGGTGATAGAAATAATTCAAGAGATTTCATATATTTTTACAAATACGTTCAGTACGCTATTTTACAAACTAATACTTTTTGTTTGCTCATGGAATGAAACATATAATTTTGGAAAAGGCTATGTATGACGGTTAATTAACAAATTTTATTTTTTCCTATACGAAATAAAGAGGTTTTAATTTTTATCATCCTTCAGGAGTTCTTGTTAATTTATTGAAAAAAAATTAATAATATATAATTAAGACTTTCTCATCCTACTTTCTGTTGTTTTTATTTTTACCAATTTTTTAGTATTTTTTTGTCACGTTTTTTTTTTTTTTTAATTAAAAAAATACATAAATTTCGAAAATATTATTGACAATTTATTCCAGAATTACAAACTTGCGGATTTGAATATATCTCTCAATTCATTTCATACATTCTCATATATATTTTTTCTAAAAAATCTTGGAAGTATGAGTTATAAACCTGACATCTATTCACCGAGATTTAAAATTATTTCAACGGATTTTCAATATTTTTGTGACATGAAAACCATTTTTAAAGTGTTTTGAGGAAGACAAATAAAATTGTTTATATAAAAAAAAGTAAAACTAGAAATATTAAACTTTTTATACCATGAGCAACTAGTGTAATTAATAGAGTTTTAATGTAATTTTTGCATTCAGAAATATTTTAAAGTTAGAGACATTACATATTGCTAAATTTACAACAATTTTGAAATAATTTTTAGCATTTCTGTTTATCTTAATACCACGGAACTTAATTTTTTACCCTACTCCACTATACTACGTTTGAGTATACTATCATAGAATCATTTTCTGAATCGATTAAGCCATGTAAGTCTGACCGTCTGGTAGAGGTTGAAATTTTCAAAACAATAAGCACGTATGCTTTTTGATCCAATGACAAAACCTTTTAAAAATGGTTAAAGTCCGTCCTTTATTTTACCTAGCCAACATACATATACAAATGTATAAAGCCTTTCTCAGAAAATTAGTTTAAATATATCGGAACCAAGGTTCAATTCAACATAAATGCTTTATTACGAAAAATAAATCAAATTTTATACTCATATGGTCAACCACGGCTGAATATACTTTTTTACTTGTTATAAATTACAATGAATTTCAGTTACAAATTAATATGAATTGTTCATAAAAACACTTTAAAAATGTAAGCATTTTTTTTGGCATTTTAAAATCAATTTAGCATTTTTTCTAGCATTATTTTGGATGGGATTTAGCCGCAACATTTTTTGTGACCTGGTCACACTGGTACGGGATCTTATATGAGACGTATGGTCAATTATGGACCAATTCTCATAAAATCTGACAGAGATATTTTAGTTCCTTTAAAACTTGATTATGTTGAATTTTGTTGATATAATGCACTACATTATGAGCTTTAAACTTTGACAAATACATTTCCAATAAAACTTTTTTATATTGAATTTCATCGCTATATATGCTTTTTTTAAGCAATATAGTAATTTTCTTTTAAAAATATTTTGGCAAAATATTTCAGTTTTCTATCTTGTTTCTTTTCGACTCTATCGTGTTTTCAACAATAAATATATGTCTCTTCGCGGATTTGTTAACAAATGTGATTAATATTTATTTTAAAAAACAACTGAGTTTTTAACGAGTTTTAGCGCAATTCAAAAATACTCCACATATGACTTTTTGGAAAACAATTTGAAATTATAAAATTCTTCACATTTTATGTACAGATTTGGAGATTTCGTTCGAAACCAGGGTTTAAATTATAATACCATGTAGCGGATGTTAGCATTACATTCATAACTTCAGCAATATTTGTAAACGTAATCTATCCAAATTATCCGACAAATTGACCAAAATTTAGAATTTAAGACAGTAAAATAAAAACTAGTATACAACATCATCTAGAAAATGTAAATAAAGAACTAAAAGTCATGGTGAGATAGTAGAATTCAAAGGTCATGAGTATCAAATCTTTGCATATATCGCGATTATTGTTCGTCGTACGAGTTTAGATGTTATTACAACTTTTGTATACAATTTCATTTTCCTTAGCTGTGTTACTTGAAAACCGCAATATCATCGAATGAAACAAACGCTTAATAAATCCCCGGACTTAAAAGAGCAATATAACGCCGTTCTTCAAGAATATATAAATTTGGACCACATGGAACCCATTTTTCATTTAGAAGATGAAGCTGTAAAACAATATGCTTTTTATTAACCACATCATGCGGTTATTCGCCCTGAAAGCAAGTCCACTCAGGTCCGTGTAGTATTTAACGCCTCAAAGAAAAGTGGAAGCGGATTTACGTTAAACGATGTTTTATGGCAAGGTCTAACACTGCAGTCTGATTTAATACAGATACTTTTGGGTTGGAGAAAATATCAATATGTACATCGAAAAGATGTACCGCCAAATTTTAATCCATAAAAAAGATAGAAGCCACCAGCGTATTTTGTTTCGCTCAAGGGAGAACGAACCTTTCAAAACGTACCAGCTTAACACGGTTACATTTGGTATAAGTTGTGCCCCATATTTAGCGATAAGGACTAGAATTAAGCAAAGATTGTAAAACCACGTTACCACTAGCTTTAACAATTTTGAGAAAGGAAATTTACGTAGATTATATTTTGTCTTGTGGACATTCTCTAGAAGAGGCAAAACTTAAACAAAACGAAGTTATATAAGTTTTAAAATCAGCAAGTTTTCCAATGAAAAAAAAAAAAAAATAACGGCTAATCATAAATTTTTTCTAAAAAATTTACCCTGGGAGGATCTTCTAGATGAAGAATTTTTGGAAATCGATACTTCCAGTACAATTAAAACTTTAGGAATCCATTGGAATGCTATGACGGGCACATTTTATTATATTGTAAAACCAATAGAAACCACCCCATCCATTACAAAAAGGCAAATTTTGTCAGTAATTGCAAAATTATTTGAACCCATAGGATGGTTAGGCCCGATCGTAATAGTGGCTAAGCTCTTAATGCAAGAGTTATGGGAAGATAAAGCCGATTGGGATGTAGATGAACTACCAAATATATTAACAAGGTGGAATACTTTTCTAAAAAATCTTCCAGATATCACCGCATTACTGATTCCAAGATGGGTAAATTTTGCTCCGAAGTGCAATATACAAATTGTCAGAGAAGGCTTATTGTGGTGCCTTATATATACGAACAATATCTCCAGATCGGAAAATTTTTTGTAATTTGCTTGTAGCAAAAACAAAAGTCGCACCGCTCAAGAACATAACCATCCCCAAGTTGGAGTTGTACCTCAACCAGAATCTGCTCAATCAATCTGAATAAGCAACCCGAAGTAACTGCAAATTTTCATTTAAATCAGAATCGAGAGGACCCAAAACACAAAGAAGAATTTTCAACACTCTACGAGTTCAATTATTCAATTTTATTTTATAAACCGAATTTTGAAACGTCCGTTTTGTACTGAGAATTTTATTACTACTGAAGAAATAAGCTTTGTAAAGATCAGATTGATTTAGATATCACAAACAACTTCTCTAGATTTGTGGGACGACGAGGACTACCAAAAACGTTATTTTCAGATAATGGTCGCAACTTTTTGGGAGCTAGTTCTCAAAACGCATAACGAGTTTCTAAAATCAGCTGAAAAGTCATTTTTTGAAAAATACAATTCACATGGATTTACCTCGTCGTTTATTCCGCCATATGCACCCCACATGGGTGGCCTCTGGAAGGCCGCAGTCAAGAGCATGAAAGTTCATTTAGAAAAGGTCATAAATAACGTAAACTTCACTTTTGAGCAATTTACGACTCTTCTAGTCAAAATCGAAGCCGTTTTGAATTCCAGACCCATGTCACCAATGACTCAAAATCCCACTGAATTGCTGCCTTTGACACCGGACACATTCTTCGTAGTGCAGCACTCATCGCTCCTCCAGAGGCTCTGGAAGAGCTTCCATTAACCGATATAAACCTGATAAGGTGCTGGGAGTGTTTAAAAGTTTTACAACATGTTTTTGCACGTAGATGGAAAAATGAATTTATCACTGAATTGCAGCGTTCGGAAAGCGGAACAACATCATATAAAATTAAATGATTTTGTCGTCGTTAAGGATGATCGAGTGGCGCCTTGGTCGCATTATAAATATTGTTTATGGAAAAGATAAAAAAGTAAGGGTATCAGATATAAAGACACAAAGTGGCATAATAACACATCCTGTAGTAAATCGTCAATCGAATTCAACTCCATTTAAAGAAAATTACAATCATCTACTAGATTTAAATAAGAAGTAAATAAAATAAAATTATGTTGCCACAATAAATGCTAATCTCACTTTACATATATCAATCTTTTCTTTCTTGCATCCTCTAGCTTCACCATGATCAGAAATCCACGTTGTCAACTGTGTTTTGCAAACCATCCAGTAAAATTATGTCGTGTGTTCATTAGTATGACACCAGTAGAGTGAAAAATGTTCATTCTTCGAATGGAATATTGCTTGAATTATTTGGCTACATATCACGATTTATTTTGGTATAAATCTGAAAATCGCTGTGGAAAATGCAACGAAAAGCACCATACACTTATTCATGAAGCCTATTATGAAAGTGAAGACCAGCCACTAGTTGATTCCTGTACCCAAATTTCAAACCAAAACGAAGAACAAAACCAGCCATTTGTACATTCTCACACCACCAGCACAATCCAAAATCATGTTCAAGAAGAACCACTAGTTCAGAGATGAAACATGTTAGAAGAGTCACCACAAACGGAACATAACGAAACACCTGTACCGCTGTATGCACTAGAGAGACCTGTTACTCCTCTAAATATGGACACAGATATTCTACCGCTTGTACGAGTAAATCTTATCCATCAAGGGGCTCCAATGTACGTAACATTTTTACTTGATCCAGAAGTAGAAGAATCGTTTTTGCTACGAGAGGTGGCACAAATATTTCCTAATTAAAAAGTGATGACGATTGATGGAAGCGACTATGCAATTTTTGATGTGAGTCCCACATATATTTCCAACAAACCTCACAAGATTATTGGAATATGAAGGCTAAAAATTGTCAACCATTTTCGATTCAACCTGCCTGAACCGATAGTTGATCCTCTTTTGAAAGATCACTTACAAACTATTTTGCCGCTAGCTCACCCACATTTTGATACCTGTCATGAAGTAGACTGCGTTTTAGGAAAATCAATTATAAATGCCATACTAAAGCCTAAAACAATTCAACCCCACATTGATGTCCCCAAAGCACAGAAAACTGTATTTGGCGACGTAATACAAGTCCGACGGAATGGCTGTCATTGTAAATCACATCCCCCATCCGGGGAAGGAATAATCTCTTATACTTTCATTTATTTTAACTTTCTCATTTTAATAATTGCTCATGTACATATTTTCCGCTAGAATTGAATTCCTATATATATTATTTATTAGTTTTAAGTTTTTATAAAACTGTTCAGAGTTAAGAGTCTTTAATAAACCGCCAATGAAGGCTTTTGGTTTTAATGTTCAATCGGAATAAAAACTTGGTTTTATTTAAAAACCTATATTCAATTTATATTTAATTGCTTTGGGAGTTACCCTCATCAACAAAAGCTTTTTTAACAACGTTATAATGGTTTAATTTTTTTCGTTATGTTTAACATAGATTTTTTTATACAATATTAATACTAGTTTTTACAATTCTTTTCAAAATCGCTTTTTTCATTTAACGGAAATAAAGAAAAGAAAACATACAACTAACTAAAATAATAAATATAATTCATTTATAAATATAAATACGTTTTGTTAATTTGTACAATTCTTATTTTGGATGTGGGCGTGGCACCTCGCCCACTTGAAATTTCAAAATAAAAAATAGCCTATAGTTCCTTCCAGACATACAGGAAGGCACTATAAACATTTCAAGAAAATCGGTCAAACAGTTTAGCCGTCTATAGACTTTAAACAAACAAATCCACAATCAAACCCACAAACAAATAAACACACATTCATTTTTATATACATAGATTAATTTGTGTTTATTTGTTTGTGGGTTTGTTTGTTTGAAGTCTATAGAATTCTAAATTATGCACGTAGAACTTTAGCATCCATATGAACCTTTTGGTGAAAATGTGCGGAATTTCATTAGGAGGCTTGAAACCTCTCATGCCTATAAAAAAATAAAACAGTTACTTTTTCTCAATTTGTTTCGTTTTTTATTACGCGTTAGCAAATTTATTTAAATTAATTTGCGTGCCAGTAGTAAAACTGTATGAAAAAAATTATACCTGGAAAACTATTTTAGTTAGAACCTTCAAAATGGTAAAATGGGGTTTTTATTTATATTGTTTTAAGGGTAGCAAAGCACACTGGGTATAGCTAGTCCAATTGTATAAATGGAATTATTAAGCTTAAAAAGCAACTTAGACTATAAGAAATTTGGATGCCTTTGTCATGTATAAGTAATTACTGTACTGAAAGTTTTTAATGAATTTTCGACATAAAAAAGACTTCAGATTTTCAGTCACATGTTTGAATGTTAAAATAGTCTGTAATGCTCAGTCAGGTACCAATTCGATATTATGGCCAAAAAACTATAAAAATCAATTTTTTCCTCATTGTAGGATCATGTTAGTTAGAAATCTCAATTTTATTTTTATATTAAAAATTAAATTATTTATTAGAAAAAGTTAGAAGTATAATATTTTGTACTTTTTGAAATCTAACATAAATTAATTATTATACAATAATACAAATATTTTCAAAAGTATTTTCATAGATAACTTGATAATAATATTACTGTTACAATTTATCAGTGGCCTCCGGTAGGTTAGTGGCTAGTGTTCTAGTCTGGTAGACCGGAGGTGGTGGGTTCAATTCCCACCTGAGACACTGGTTAAGGAGCGCACAACAGGCCCGATAGAGGCATAGGTGTATTTCTTCGGATTTGATGTATATACATCCTCCTTTCAAACTAACTAACTAACTAACTAACTAACTAACTACAATTTATCAATTACAAAGTATGTATCCACACTACTTCTTCTCCGCAAAATTGTTAATGTCCAATAAATTAAAAGTAACATGTTTGGATTTTTGTGTTACATTATTAGTGTCAGTAGTAGAACTTTCTGTTTGCTGGTTTTATAGGGTCAATAGGTATAGTTACGATTTCTCCCTCTTTTAAAACATTTTTTATCTCTTTTTATTACTCTGTATGATCGTTTATTAATACAACATATATACAACATTTTAAATTCATTGGAATATAAAATCCAGATTCCGTATCAGTGTGATGCACTATGTTTGATCTAACATTTTTAAAATGTTCATTTAACTTCAATAAAGAATCAGAAGCGTCAAAGTTATTTTTCTGGACCACAATTTCTCCCGGTAACCGAATATTTTGTCCGTATGTCATTTCAGCTGGAGTTGCTTTCAAATCTTCCTTAAAGATAGATCGTAAACCTAATAATGCTTTGGAAATTCATCGTACCATTTTGAAAAATCATTTTTGGCCTTTAAAGTAGCTTTATAAATAAACGCTTGTATTTATAAAAAAATCTTATTTTGCTTTTAATGCACTCAATAGTTAAAGCACACTTTAGCCTTAAAAACCATTAATAAAATTATGATATTCATAAACAAATAATAAACGTATATTAACTATTGTGCTGATTTATGTTTAAGTTGGCAGCACTGTTCAATATGGCTGTCATTTTATGTGTTAGTGTTGCGTACAATTAGGATAAAATATTCGTTGATTCGGTTTTCTTAATTTCATATTTTTGTTTATAATAGATTTTTGACAATAAAAACAAACTTTTAAGAAAAATAAATATATATATGGCTTTAATAAATGTCTATTTAGTTCAGATGTATAAATATAACATATAATTTCTAATTATTATTAAAAGTATCCGAATAACGGATATTTTGCGACAAAATATACATTACTATGACACATTTTCTTATTTTTACTTATTTTCCTTGTAATTTTTGATACATTTTTGCAAATATTGATAAATTTCTTTGATATTTGACTAATTTTAATGCCGGCGAATATATTTTGCATTAGTATAACACTAATCAATATAATTTACATGGTTAATTACTTTATGGCATTATATTTAACCAACAAACTTTGAAAAAGCCAAAACAAATGATTTTGTTCATCATTTGGTTGACAGACGGGCATTTCCAAATTGCCTAAAAATAGTGCTGGACAATTGGAATATTGTCAAATATTCATGCATTAATCCAATAATGCCTAGATTTGAGTTTTTTCCTCAAAATGTAATCGTTTAAAAATTTTCTGGGATTTTATTTACAAATTTGTAAACGTTAAAATTAGAATTTTTAGATTTTATTTTAAAAGAAACCATAATTACTTTTCGCAATCAACCTAAAATTACCGGAAAATCTTTATCTGAGAAAAAAATTGTTAAAAATCAAGTTATTGTTGGCTTAAAGAAGGGTCGAGCCTACAATAAAGTTCTTCTAATTGTCAATGGTTTATTGAAGGTGTTTTAAGCTATTTCACGTTTATAAATACGATTTTCCTGAATTTTGCCTAAAATTGTTTAATAAACCTAAAATAAGTTTTTATAAATACAGCCGAAAATGTTTATTTTAAGGGTTGTTTTTACAATAAATGAGTTAATAAGTAAATTTTTCAATATTTATTGAAAAACTCACCAGTTTTAAAATCCAACGATGTCATCAGGCCTGAAGTCGAGGATTCATTTAATTGTTACCTATTTTAATTAATTATTATGTAATAAATTTTTAGTTTTCACTCAAATATGTACCAGATTGTTGGGTAAGTTAAAAATAATAAAGTGAAACAAAATATATAAAGTAAATATAAAATTAATGTAACAAATTAAATGTAATACTGTTGTTATGCATGGACGTAGATCTTGATTTGCACTCATCATGCCACCTGGGTACGCTTGCATCTGGCACAACCTAGCTCATCGGATATGGCTGGATTCTTGGTGACTTGATTATGTGCAGTCCGTCGCAGTACACAAAATTTCCGTACCCGTATAAAATAAAATGTCCTCACATACAATTTCCAAATCAGTCCTCATCATCTGCACTGTCCTAGATGTTATCGACAGGCATGACCAAACCCTCCTGTTGCAGCAACAACAGCAACAAGCAACAGCAACCAAACCCTCCCGTCCATGCTGTAATCACCTTATCATATATTAATTTCCCTACAGTTCCTACTTCTGAGTCTCCGTCCGTCTTAGTCCGAGTGGTTCGTCCTCACCTCGTTCGTCTGCATATTTCGTCTGGTTTGCTCCCTCATCATACACAAATTTACAATTATTTAATCTTTCATTATAATTGAATTTTTTCTTTTATTATCCATTTCATAAATTCAAAAATAGATTTTGTTTTAGTAAATATTTTTCATATTGTTTGTCTTATTTTATTTAGCGTAACTCTAGGATCTTTCGTTTCCTTTTTCTATTAATGAATTAATTTGATTTTATCGTATCATACTATCCTATGATCGTGTTATATGGTTCTAATTTAAACATCGAAATTCATTCTCTTAATTCTATATAATTCCTATATAAACGCAAAACTTACTTATAACAACTGCACAATATAGAATTATTGTGAATTACAATTAAAATCTTTAAACTACAATTCGTTTACGGGTTAAATCTACATTTGTTTAATTAGAACCTTTTATGTTTTTATTCTTAACATTGGATTTTATTTTGTTAGATACCATTCTTATTATTTACATTTTTTTCTTAACTCACTGCGTTTTGTTTACTTATCCCATTCCTTTGCGATCATAAGGTACATGTGTGTTGACTATTTCAAATACCCCATAACAACAACGATAAGACGTCGACTGCGCTCATACTCTAATTCAATGGTGGCCAAACATGCCCCTGCGGGCATTGTGTTATTCTCACTTATACACGCAATCAGTGTTGCCAAAACCTAATTGCGAAAAAGTGCTAGATTGTTTTGAAAAAAAATGCTAGAAAGTGCTAAAAATAAAGAAAAAAATGCTAGAAAAAATGCTAACAAAAATAAGGTTTTTTATTGTAAAATATTTTTAATTTTTAAAATAATCTACATAAATAATATTTTTAGCTTAGTTTTAGCAAATTGACCAACTCCACTTATTATGGGTCGATTTTAATACAGAACAAAATGTTTATAATAACTAGTTTTAGAGTTTTTCGATTCTTACTTTATCCCAAAAAGAGGATTTTTATATGGCTCCCCTAGAATTTGTCTAAAATAGCTTTATTTTTTTGTATTTTTAACTGCATAAATATTGTTTTTACCTTAATATGCAAACGTACCAAATCCACTTATTATGGGATGATTTTAATACGGAATTAGAAATGCTTATTCAATAATTTTTTTGAATTTTTTAGATCGGAAGTAAACAACGACATTGCAACTAATAATAAAGCCATTAATTCTCGAAACAGTTCTGTCGAAAAATGTTGTGATTAAAAAGTTCCGATGAAATCGTTTCTTTCAATATTTCCATTAATACAAATATTTACATTGGGATACAGTAGAGAAATATCTCGATTTTATTGTAAGACGTTTTAATTATAATTGATGGTTTCCAAAAATTGATCTCAATCTCAACAATTTGAATCATAAATCGCTGGAAAAAGATCTAGTTTTGGAAATGTATATTGAATATAAGATTTTAGTTTAGCTTTGTGCCATTTTCCATAGGAAGTGGCCCTTTTAAAATGTAACTTAAGCTCATCAAATACGAACCGATATTTCTACAGATAACCAGTAAACATTAATTTTTATGTTGTACATAATTAATTAATAATTTATTTTTATCCATATTTTTACAGAAGAACAATTAAAATTGGCAAACAAGAATATGTACAAAAAATCCTCAAATGTGCTAAAAAGGTGCCAAAAACATTTGAAAAATGCTAAAAAAGGTGCTAGGTGCTAGATTACATTTTTGGGTGCTAAATGAGTTTTAAAAGTGCTAAATCTAGCACTAAAAGTGCTAAATTGGCAACACTGCACGCAATACAAATATTCACAGCAACGAAAACTATACACAAAGCAAAAACAATTTAATTTAGTTGCTCTCTTTATGAAATAATACACAGAGAATATTTTCAAAAGCCATTACAAATGAATGTATGAATACTTTTTATGGAAAGATTTGATAGACATATAAATATTTATAATTATATTTGTATTTTCATATGTTGAAGCAATTAATCGCCGAAATTGTATCGATTAAACGATCGACGGTTAATCATTACCGTCGATCATACATACATACATACATACAAACATACATACATACATACATACATACATAAGACATACATACATACATACATACATACATACATACATACATACATACATACATACATACATACATACATACATACATACATACATACATACATACATACATACATACATACATACATACATACATACATACATACATACATACATACATACATACATACATACATACATACATACATACATACATACATACATACATACATACATACATACATACATACATACATACATACATACATACATACATACATACTACATACATACATACATACATACATACATACATACATACATACATACATACATACATACATCATACATACATACATACTACATACATACATACATACATACATACATACATACATACATACATACATACATACATACATACATACATACATACATACATACATACATACATACATACATACATACATACATACATACATACATACATACATACATACATACATACATACATACATACATCATACATACATACATACATACATACATACATACATACATACATACATACATACATACATACATACATACATACATACATACATACATACATACATACATACATACATACATACATACATACATACATACATACATACATACATACATACATACATACATACATACATACATACATACATACATACATACATACATACATACATACATACATACATACATACATACATACATACATACATACATACATACATACATACATACATACATACATACATACATACATACATACATACATACATACATACATACATACATACATACATACATACATACATACATACATACATACATACATACATACATACATACATACATACATACATACATACTACAAAAGAACACTAGAAAATTACGTAAACAACACAACTTTAAAAGAGATCAGTCGTCTCATGGTGTTTCTTTTTTTAAATTTATAGACTCCGGATTCCGGATTTCCGGATTTTACGGGATTTCGGGATTACATAAATTTAATTATTTTATACATGAAAATCTTAAATCTTCATGTTTGTGAAGAAAATTGTTTAATCTTGTGGAAATTAATCGACAGAAGATAAATTATTTATTTTTCATAAAAAATTTGTTTAATTTTACCTTAATTTCGATGTATTTAAGCAATTTATTGATGAAAAATTAAATTTCTAAAAGAGGCTTTATATGGGAGCTAGGGTCAAATATGGGCCGATCCTCAATTGAGAAGAGGGATGTAATTTTATATAAAGGTTAGTTATGCTGAATGTCAGCGCGATACTAATAGTTATAAGTAAATTTTTTGACGTTTAATATGATTCTGATTCGATCGGTATACTTTAAGATGGGTGTAGTACCAATATTTTTATGCGTTACAAACATCAGCACAAACGTATAATACCCTCCCCACTGTAGTGGTGTAGGTTATAATAAATATAACGTTCAATCCTTCGAATATCAATTTAGATCATAAATTAACCTTTACTTTGGAACATGTTATTTACATTCAGAACAATTTACTTTACCTTTACCGTTATCACTCAGTTTTGTAGAAAGCTTGTAATGCAAAACCGTCTAGTTATTATTTAAAAAATAAATTTTATATTTGACTGTGCCGAAATAAAATAAATATTCCGGTATGTGATGGAATTCGAACGATTTGAATAGATTTGAAAAGATATGATGAATTTCAATCGAGGAATGGTTTATTATTTTCTTGCAAAATACTACGCAGACAACAAAATACTTTCCATTTAAGAGAATCAATTAAAAAAAAAACATGATAATTTGTATGAAAAGCCGCAGAAATTGAATATTACACAATTTTTGTATAATTTTTGTAGATTCACATCAATTCCATTTTAAAAACAAGTAAGAAAGTATAGTCGGGCGTGACCGACCATGTGATACCCTACACCAGTTATGAATATTAAATGCGATTTATTTTTCATAATAAAGCATTTATCTTCTATTACCTTGTTCCGATACATTTAAGCAATTTATGGATGAAAAACTAATTTTCTGAAAGAGGCTTTATATGAGGGCTAGGGGCAAATATGGACCAAGCCTGATAAAATTTTGTGAATATATTTATATTTACATAATATTTTATTGTGCTGAATTTCATCGCTATATTTGTGTTTATAAGTTAATTTTGGACATTCAAGTAATTTTCTGAAGGGGACTTTGTATGGGAGCTAGGGTCAAATGATACCCGATCTCTATGATCGGTCATCAAGGCTTGTATAAAACTTAGTTGTGCCGCTTTTTATCAATATACAGGTATATTTAACATAATTATGAGCTCAGAAGCCCTTTTCGGGGGGTTCTGTTCTATGGGGGCTAGGTGAAATGATGGACCGATTTTAACCATTTTCAATAGGCTCGTCCTTGGGAGTGTGTGCCAAATTTCATCCAATTATCTTGAAAATTGCGACCTGTACCTTGCGCACAAGGTTTATATGGACAGCCAGCCAGACGGACGGACGGACAGACGGACATAGCTTCATCGGCTCAGAAAACGATTCTAAGCCGATTGGTATACTTTAAGGTGGGTATAGGACGAATATTTTTGTATGTTACAAACATCAGCACAAACCCAATATACCTTCCCACTAAAGTGGTGTAGAGTATAATGAATTTTATCAAATAGCTGTTTGTAATGTATTGATATTAATATTGGTATCAAATTCGTTTTCAGAGGAGGTGCTTTTAGGATTTCTTGTGTTCATTTTGGTCCAAATTTGTGTCAACTATAGACAAAGAATGTGTGTACTATAAATGGTATCATACCACTTTAAAAAATAAAAGGTTCAAAATGTACAAGATTAGCTGTGCTGGATTTTGTTCTGCATAAGTCAAAGATAATTTAAGATCGTAATTTTCAAGCGAATTGAATGAAATTATGGCTCAAAAAAGAATTTAAAAGAAATTTTAGTAATAAATCCCGGGATTCATTTTGAAAAATCCCGGGATTCGGGATATCCTAATCCCGAAAAAATCCCGGGATTTATTTTGCAAATCCCGGATTTCGGGATTTATTAATCTCGAAAAATCCCGGGATTTTCGGGATCGGGATTGGCATCCCTAATTATAATTTTCTTACACGTTTTAGACTTTTCCTTTCTATTACTAAAAGTTCTTACTTCAGCGAGTGGTCAGGAAGAAAAGACCGGTTACAATAGTGAACTTGCACTCGTTAATCGTCATGTCAAAAGTTTAATGTCAAATGACTTGGAAGTGTTCTGAAAGTTTTATCCCTATGATGGCAAGTCAAAAATATCATTTTGTTTTCATAACAAAATTTAACGGTTCTTAAACATTTTCCTTCAGACAAAATTGTTTAATTTAGCCCATATAATTTAGGTTTACATATACAAGAGCAGTTATTACTATTATATACATGTTTTTCTTTGTGTAGGTATATAACTTTTCTTACAAAATTTTCCTTAAATTTTAATTTCGCAACAGGGCGAGTCAAACGAACGACTTTGGATGTTGGTTGGCTCGAAAATCGAAATTATTTGTTACAATAAAATTGAATTGAAATAAAATACTGAAAATTAATGTAAACGTCCGCGCTCAAACGCGCTTCCATATACTTTCGATATGTTCATCAGACCGAAACGTTGTTCTTTTCAAAAATACACCATTTAAAATTTTTAAATCTGGGAGCATATTGCTATTTGCCGTTATTTTGTCTATCAAACTCAAATACTCTGCTTCCTGGAATTCTGCTGCGCTTAGGTCCAATTCAAATCCACTACTGATTCCTGTAATCTCCTCCACATACATCCGGCTCAGAGCGTCTGGCACGATGTTGGCGGCACCATTTCTGTGAATTATATCGAATTGAAACGCCTGCAACTTCAAGCTCCACCTCGCGAGACGTCCCGATAGGTCTTTCTGACCTATTAGCCATTTCAGGCTCATGTGATCTGTTATAATTGTGAACGGAAGACCATCGATGTAAGGTCGAAACGTCTGCACACTAACAACGGCTGCGAGGCATTCCACCTCGGTGAACGTATAATTTTTCTGCGCGGAATTCAGCTTTTGCGACATATAGGCGACAGGTCGCTCTTCGCCCTGGTCATCGAGCTGGAATAACACGCTCCCGATGCCTGTGGTAGAGGCATCGCACTGTAAATTAAATTGTTTACTAAAATTTGGATTTATAAGTACTCTAGGTGACGTTAGCTCGTGCTTTAGTACATTAAAACTCTGAAGCGCTTCTGGTGACATTTTGAATTCCTTCCCGTCTTTAAACAATCTGTCATCGGCGCAGTAATGGTGGCAAAATTCGGCAAAAACCTCCGATACTAACCACACATGCCGAGGAAACGGCGAAGATGCAGATCGTCTATATACACGAATACAAATCCCCTCAATTTGGATGGTATCACACGGTCCATAAGGCGACACAGGCTCTGGCTGGCGTTACACAATCCGAAGGGCATGACCTTAAATTGGTATAACGGCCGGCCAGGGACTGTGAACGCGGGTTTCTCTCGGGATGCTTCCTGGAGAGGAATCTGCCGTGTAATATTTTTGTTTTACTGGCAAGGTTTCGTCAAATACCTCGATAACATATTCTGTAACATTTGTCCTACCTAGACATAAATTTGAATACGAAAGTAACAATTCCTTAACTGATTCTAATCTTAAATGTTGCATAGGGCTTAGATTAAACTCTGGCTTGTGTGCTACACTGATTTCTTCTATTCGAGGGTGTAAAGTGAACATGTCCCAAAAGTCTATGCCCAAATAAAGTGGTTGCTGCAGACTTGGAACTAAATAAAACAACATAGAAATAGACTTATCTCTCCAAGAAACTTTGGCCTCTACTTTTCCTACAATAGCCTGAAGTTTGCCATCGGCAGTCTTGATTTCCTCGTCTAACGGTTGAATCTTTAGGGACAGATTCTCCACCATCTCTAACACTCCTTTACCGAAACAACTTACACTTGCTCCACTATCGAGCATACCTACAACATCAAGACCTTCTATAGAAATCTTGGCATAGGGACGTTTATCAATTGAATCTCGAATTATTGTAGCTGCTATTGATTTTGCCTCAAACCTTCTATCTCTTGTCTTTTGTCTAATCATTTTAATTTTAATATATTTTCTGGTGTATCGTTTATTTTCTTCTATATTTCCAAATATTCGTTCTCTTGCCTCTTCATAGCTGTCCAAATTAGCATTAAGAATTGAATTATATTGAATTGATTGTTAGTTAGAATTTTATTATTTTTTATTATTTTATTATTATTTCATTATTTTTCTTTAATTGAATTTATATAAAATGAACTTATTAGTTTGTAAGCTTTTCCCTTGGTTTTTATTTGAATTTAATACTTTTGTAAACCCTAGTTTATATACATAGTTAACGTATGTACAAAACTAAACTGTATTTAATTTACTTATTATGTATTAAACTTAACGAAACATAAGTATCCGTTATAACGTTGTGTGAAAAGAGCCTTCAAGGCATTTAAAAAAGAAATAAACTTTCACTTCTTCCTAAACCAGCCAAAGGTGAGCATCATTTTTACTTAAATAAAATCCCTTTTTATTTAAAACTAATCCCTTGTGTTTTTCTCTTTTTTCCCCACACGCTTAAAACTACACTTTATAATTTCTCATTCCTTGAGAAATTATAAAGTCCTTTAAATTTATTAATCCTTTCCGAGGATTAATATATTCATGGTCCTTCGTCCTTCTCCAATAGTGAACTGGTCGCCTAATCCCTAAAGGAAGCTTCCCAAGCCATTTGAGTGCATCCAATAATAAAATCAATTTGCCGTCGGAAAAACGCAAGTACAAAAAACTGCAATGCCAATGTGAGTAGAAACCCAAATTTTTATTTATTTTTACTCTTAAAAAGAAAAAATTCTAAAGTGAAAAATCTGTGCAAGTGTGTGTGTGTAAGGAAAAAATTTATGTTTTAAAATTGAAATTTTTGCCAATAAATTCGAAAGAAAAAAGAATTTCGTAAAAAAAAAAAATTAAAAATTTTTGCCAATAAATTCAAAAAAAAAAAAGAAAAAATCCCTTAAAAAATTAAAAAAAAAAAAATTTTGCCAATAAATTTAAAAGGGAAAATCTCTTAATAAATTAAAATTTTTGCCAATAAATAAATGAAAAGGAAAATTTCTCAAATTTGTTTAATTGTGCCAATAAACACCACTAAAAAAAAAAAAAAGAATTATTCTCTTAAAATTTAATTAAAAAGAAAATATCCCTTATTACTCTTAAAAAAATTGCCAGTGAAAGTGAAAAAAAGCCAAGAAAAAAAGTGCAAAAAATAGCCTGTTGCCAAATTTCTATTAAAAATTTAATAAATTCTGGAAAAGAGTGTTAAAAGTTCCAAAAAATTGTGACGTCAGATTTATTTCCAAAATCGACAAACTTACTGTGTAATACAAAAGCATAAAGAGTGAACAAATTACATTGCAATAATAAAAAACAAAACCAAAATATCAAAGAGTTTAAATGTGACAAAAAACCACCACCATCGATCATCAATAAATATTAAGCAACAATAACAAACATACATTACAGTTAGCGGTGATATTCCTACTCTCTTAATTGTTCTCAATAAATTGTGAAAAGAAAATAAAGAACAAAAGAAAAAAAACGCACAGTGGGCTCGACGTGAAAAAATATTACTGAAAAATAAAATAATTATAAATATTCAGGAAATATTTTTTGTGTGCATCTACAACAAGTGAACATCAAAATTATTAAAAATTGATTCTCAATAAAATAATTGCTGTGGAAAAATACCATATACATATTTGGAAAAATAATTTATTGGAATATTGATTGTTGCTTTTGAGTATACATTTTGTGTGGTTTATTTGTTACTTCAAGGAGATAATTTCTCTCTTTATGCATGTATAAATGAGCACAGTGGTCACAGTGAAACAAAATAAAAAAATTTTTTCTGATCATATAAAAATAAAATCTTATAATATTAAAAGAAAATTTTAGATAATTTTTTGCACTTCTTTATATAAATAATTTTTTTGGTGCTTGGCAATTTGTGATAAACGGAAAATTTTGCTTATAGAAATTAAAGCGAATTAAAAATAAATTTTTGAAAAAATTTTTTGGAATGCAAATTTTCGCTTAATTAAAATTTTCGCTTGGCAATTGGTGATAAATTTAAAATAATAAATAATCACAGTTCTAAATTAATATTGTGGCAATAAAAAATAATAAAATCATAAATTTAATAAAATAAATTTTCTAAGGAAAAGTGGTTCTTGCTATTCCACTGTGAATAAATGTTACAGTGACGCTTGTTGATAAATGGAAAATTCGATACAGTGGTTTCAGTGTAAAATTTTATTGGCAAAAAACAAAATTATATTTTTTTTTTCTCTCAAAAAATTAAAAATTTTTATTTAGCAATCTCTTGCTTTCAAATTATACACACCTGCACAGTGATTAAAACTAAAATCGGTTAAAAAATAATTCTAAATAAAATCATTTTAAATCAAAATTATAAGCAATCGCTTGCTTTAAAGGAAAATTAAAATTTTACGGAAAATTTACGGCAATTTGATAAAGAAAAATTTCTTTGATTTTAAAGAAATCAAGAAATAGTTAATAATCGCTTATTAAAAAAAAAAATATAATAATATAAATCATTATAATTTACAATTTTGCGGATTTTTACGGCGAGTAACAAGAAAATTACAAGATTTTATGAAAATTTAATCAATATTCAAAAAAAAATATTTGCGCTTTACGTTTGAGAAAATTATCGAGTCCAACGATAATCGATCAAACTTTTATATATATACAAAAAAGAAAAAAAAACATTTTACAGCAATTATTAAGAAAACTACAAATATTTATGAAAATTATTTCCCTTTTACTAACATTATAACATTTTAAACTATTTGAATAACATTTTTTACGCTTTACATTTGAGAAAATTATCGAACTTGACGATAATTAATCAAAACTATACAAAACTTTGAAAAAAAATTTTAACTTACTGCTTAAAGAATTTTGCTCACCTATCAATTTTGCTTGTATCTATCTGAGAATTAATCCAAATTACAAAGGATTTCTCTATTTTCGGTCCAAATTACAAAGGATCTCTAAATTTCGATCCAAATTACAAAGGATCTCTCAATTTCTATCCAAATTACTCTCAATCCAAATTACAAAGGATTTCGCTCTTACTCAATCCGAATTACAAAGGATTTATCTTACACAATCCAAATTACAAAGGATTTATCTCTCTCAATCCAAATTACAAAGGATTTCGCTCTAACTCAATCCAAATTAAAATAGATTTCTCTATTTTCGATCCAAACTACAAAAGATTTCTCAACTTTAGTCCAAATTTTACTCTTTATCAATCCCAAGTACAAAGGATTCTTCTTTAATCGCTTTCTAATTACAAAGAATTTCTCTAAAAGTTCATTAAAACTACAAAGCTTATCAATTTTTTTTCATATAACAAATTAAAATGACTTCTCTAAATACGCGATTTGCATTTGATGCCAAAAACTTAATTTCATTTTGTAAAAAATGCGATAGCCAAGATATTTTAAGCCAATCTGAGGCACTTATAGATTTAAAACTGAAAGATTTAGACACTCGCTGGAGTAAAGTAGAAAAGTCGTATGAAGATCTAATGCTTTCTGATCAAAGTGAAGAAGTTAAAACTACAGCTCAAGAGCAATACGATTCATGTGTCGACATGTATTATTTAACCGTTTCCAAACTTCTTGATGTGATAAAAACGTCAAGAGATAGTATTGCTCGCGCTAGCATAGATTCAGCCCCATTGAACACATCTAATGATCGGTTAAGTACAGGTCTTAAATTGCCCCCATGCGATACTCAAATATTTTCAGGAGGTTATGAAGACTGGCCGGCATTTCGTGATATGTTCACGGCAGTCTACATTAACCATCCAAGGCTAACTCTCGCAGAAAAACTTTATCATCTTAGAAATAAAACTACCGGTTCAGCCGGAGCAATAGTAAAAAGATTCCCTTTAACCGATAATAACTTTCCTCTAGCTTGGCAAGCACTTAAGTTGCGGTATGAAAATGTAAGAGTTTTAGTCGACAATCAGATCCGTAACCTTTTCAATATTCCCGTAGCTAGCGTAGAGGATAATGAGTCCCTACAAAGAATTCATAGCTCAGTTACTGACTGTTTAGCTATGCTTGATACAATGAGTATATCAGTTGAAGGCTGGGACCCCATTTTAGTCAATTTAGTCTATTCTAAATTACCCAACGAAACATTGGCTCAATGGGAACAATCATTAAACGCCAGTAGAGAGTTACCAACCTGGTCTCAATTAAGTGATTTTCTACTTAAACGATGTGAAGTCGTAGAAAGAATTTCCACTATCAAAGTGAACAAATCTGCTTTCCTTAATCAAAATGAAACTCATTCACAAGTTCAAATGTACTCATCCCAAGAAAAACTTAATTACAAATGCAAAATGTGCGATGAAGATCACAGTTTGAGAACTTGTTCGCAATTTCGTAAGCTTTCAATTCAAGAAAGAGTTGATTTCATTTTCAAGAATAAGTTTTGTAACAATTGTTTGTCACAATCTCACACGAAAAAGAATTGTATGAGCAAAAATTCCTGTTTAAATTGTGGTAAAAAGCATCACACACTGCTTCACATGCGTTCTTTTAATCCTCCTCGGAATAGCTCAAATCAAACGTGTCCAAACAAAACCGATCAAAACATAAAATCTGATCCAAAAACGACTAATTCTAGATCCGTTGAGTCAAATGAATCTGAAAACGGTCCAGCAACCTCAAATGCTCACAAAACTTTCCAAGTTAATGCGAATTATGCCATGAGTGATACTAAAGTCTTGTTACGAACTGCAATGGTTCAAATAGAAAGTAGAGGGGAATTATTCTCGATTAGAGCTCTCATTGACCCAGGTTCTGAGAGGACCTTTATATCTGAAAAGGTTCGAAATCGTTTAAATATCCCATCTAGAAAATCATACTGCGAAATAATAGGAGTTGGCGGTCAAACTCAAGTTTCAGAAAAAGAATGTGATTTGGTTTTGGTCTCGCACAAATCCAAGTTTCGGTTACCCGTAACTGCTATCGTTTTACCTAAAGTCACGAATAAGATTCCCTCGGTTTCCTTTGAACTCCCTAACCCAATTGAGCTTTCTGGTATTGACTTAGCTGATCCAAATTTTAATATATCTTCCTCGATCGATTTAATCCTTGGAAATGACAGTGAGCGTTATATAAATCTTGATGGCATCAAACGAGATGTATGTGGCTCTGCTTCTGCATATAGAACGGTTTTCGGATGGGTGCTTAGTGGCCCCGTGAAGACTCAGCCAATATACTCGTTTTCAACATGCGTTGGTTCCACTGAAGACTTTACCTTGGATGAATTAGTTCAGGAAGTTTTGGGAACAGGAAGAAATTCCATCAACCCGGCCAGCTTCTTCAGAGGATGAATATTGTGAAAAATTTTATCAACAAACCACAACACGCTTACCAAATGGACGATATATGGTCAGATTACCATTTCGACAGGAGTTCCCGGAATCAAGGTTTCTTAGCCCATCAAGATTTATCGCTCTTAGTCAATATGTTCGGATGGAACAGATGTTGGAAAAAGATCCCGCGTTAAGCACTCAATATAACGACGTGCTCACTGAGTATATAACCCTCGATCATATGGAAGAAACAACTTCTCGTGAGTACTTTTCGGAAAATAAATGTAACTCCTTTTATCTCCCTCATCATGCAGTCGTAAGACCAGAAAGCAAATCTACGAAGGTTAGGGTTGTTTTCAATGCTTCCCGCAAAACTAAGTCAGGGTTTTCATTAAACGACGTTCTTTATACTGGTCCCACACTTCAAGCTGATCTGATGACAGTGATATTAAATTGGCGTTTTTACAAATTTGTTTTCAGCGGTGACATACAAAAAATGTATCGTCAGATATTAGTCAATCCCCAAGACAGACCGTTTCAGAGAATACTCTTCCAAAAATCCCCCCGGGAGGCCATCAAAGATTACCAGTTAAAGACTGTTACATTTGGTATAAATTGTGCACCATTTTTAGCCATTAGGACATTAATCCAGTTAGCGTCTGATTCCGAAGATAAGTTTCCCAAAGCAGCTGATATATTACGTAGAGAAACTTATGTAGACGACATTCTAACTGGTGGTCATTCTCTCGAAGAGGTTATAAAATCCCAGAAAGAGCTGGTGCAAACTCTAGAATCAGCTGGTTTCTTATTAAAGAAATTAACCTCCAATAACTCTCGTTTGTTAGCTTCTTTTCCCAAAGAAGATCTTTATGATTCTGATTTTCTCAAATTTCATGATTCCAGTGCGACAAAAACTCTCGGCATTCGCTGGAACGCACTGACTGATTCGTTCACATATACTTTTGAATCTATTCCTCAAGAAACAAAAATAACCAAACGCAAAATCGTATCTTCAGTAGCCAAATTGTTCGATCCAGCTGGCTGGATATCACCCGTAGTCATTAAAGGCAAAATTCTCATTCAGCAATTATGGCTGGAACGAATCGATTGGGATGATTTTGTCAGTACAGATTCTCTCCGAATCTGGAATGAAATCGTAAGCGATCTCTCGCATATAAATGAAATCCAAATCCCTCGTTGGATTCAGTTCACTCCCGTTGATACTATTCAAATTCACGGATTCTGTGATGCCTCCAAATTGGCGTATTGTGCAGCAGTATATATTAGAATACAAACATCTTCTCCTGTCGTTTTTTCGCATTTGCTAGTTTCCAAAAGCAAAGTAGCACCATTAGCATCTACAACTTTACCGCGCTTGGAACTTTCTGGCGCAGTTATGCTAGCTAAACTAGTACAATATACGATATCTTCGCTTAATATGAAAAATCACGAAATCATTTTATGGTGTGACTCATCGATTGTTTTAGGATGGCTTGCTAAGCCACCTTCAACCTGGAAAGAAATCTATGTTTCTAATCGTGTAGGCCAAATCCATAAATTATTGCCAAATGCAAAATGGCGCCATGTTCCAACTCATTTCAATCCCGCTGATCTAGGTTCCAGAGGATGCAGACCACAGGACTTAATCAACAACCAACTTTGGTGGCAGGGCCCACCATGGCTTACAAACCCGGTTTCGGAATGGCCACAGAATAATCCGTTGAATACCACGAAATCTCCCGAAATTTCTATTCTTAAGCAAACACAAACCCAAAGCTTAACGGTTCCCATCAGTAGCTTTCAAACTACAGTCTCTTCCGTAGACATTCTTAAAAGATTCTCCTCCTACACGAGATCGTTAAGAGTTCTTGCATACGTTTTTCGATATATTCGGCGTTTTAAACCTTCGTTTGCCAATCAAACCAACAACTTAGCTGATCACAATTCTCAACTCAGTCAACAGGAAGTCAATTCTGTAAAGTCCAGATTAATAATGTTAGCTCAGAAAGAATTCTACCAGCGTGAATATGAATTACTCTCTGAAAATCAGCCCATTCCAAAAGACAGCTCTTTATTCACATTAAATCCATTTCTAGACTCCAAAGGTCTTTTAAGAGTCAATGGTCGCCTAGCCAATTCTTTATTACCTTACAACGAGCGTTTCCCAATCATTCTACCCCGAAATTCACACTTTTGTAACCTATATTTATCCCATTTGCACGAGATTCTAGCCCATGGAGAATGCACCTTAATGTGTCGGATGATACAAACCGAATTTTATATCTCTCGTCTTAAACTCAAAGTTAAAAAACTCATAAGATATTGCAAAACTTGTATAATTCATAAGAAACAACCATGCTCTCAAATTATGGCGGCTTTGCCTACCGACCGCTGTACCCTGTCCTTCCCATTCAACATAACCGGAGTAGATTTTTCCGGTCCGTTTGAGCTTAAAAGTTCCAATTTACGAAGATCATCTATCATCAAAGGATATGCATGCGTATTTGTATGTTTTGCTACAAAAGCGGTCCATTTAGAGCCCTGTTCCAGCCTTTCTGCAGCTGCGTTCCAAGCAACATTCGCCCGATTTGTTGGTCGCCGTGGTCTTCCACACAAACTAGTCTCTGACAATGGTAGAAATTTTGTTGGTTCGAATCGAGCTTTACGCAAGGAATTTACTACTTTTATAAACTCCGTTTCTCAAGACATTGCTCAAAAATACATAACTCATGGGTTTGAGTGGTCTTTCATTCCCCCCCAGGCTCCCCACATGGGAGGACTTTGGGAAGCGGCGGTCAAAAGCTTTAAATTCCATTTAAAGCGGGTGGCAGGAGCCCATCGGTTCACATTTGAAGAGTTTACCACGGTGTTAGCTCGTATTGAAGGTGTATTGAATTCTAGGCCCATATCCGCTCTCTCTGAGGACCCAGCTGATCTTACCGCGTTGACCCCAGGACACTTTCTCCGTGGCGGTCCAATTATGGCTTTACCCGATCCAAACTATCAAAATCTTTCCTTAATAAATCGATGGGAAAAACTAAAAGCGATTAACCAAAAACTTGCGATCGAGTGGAAGCAAGAATACTTAAAATCACTCCATAAGAGATATAAATGGAAGTTTTCTACGCCTAATCTAAAAATAGGAGATTTTGTAGTGGTAATTGACGATCTTCTACCACCATGTGAATGGCGTTTAGGCAGAATAGAAAAAATACACAGCGGTTGCGATAATTATGTTCGAGTAGTTGATGTTCGTACAAAAGGCGGCATCATCACTCGTCCCATCACTAAATTATGCTATCTGCCATATAATAACGTTCAAACTAGCGACTAATTACTTACTAACATTGTTTATCCCACATTCCTATATCCTATCATAATCGTTTTTTCCCATTTCCATTCCCATTACTTCTTAAATCAACATTACTCATACGTTTTCTCCTTACAGCATGCGAGATCAATCACCAAGAGACCCAACAGTGCACCAGTGCCGACTCTGTGACCGTTACCACGCGCTACGGTTCTGCCGGCGTTTTTTGGCGATGGAGTCAGCAGAGCGTTTTGTAGTGGCTCGGCGGTATGAATACTGCCTGAACTGTTTGGCCAGAACACACAACGTGTACAGTTGCGACAGCCCCGATACGTGTATGTATTGTGGTCGGCTACATCACACGCTACTCCACCCAAGCCGTCATCCCCGAGTCACTGCACCAGAAGGCAGTGTCCAGAATAGATTGGGCGAACGTCAACTGGTCCGTCCAAGCCACCGAGACTACCGCCATCGTGCCAACCCTAATCGCCGTCGCCCCACCAATTCTCAACCACAACGCCACCGTACCGCCAACACCAATCATCAACATCATCGTCGTAACACCACCAACCTCCACCGTCGCCGAACCAACACTTCCAGCACCAGAACTAGTCGCCAACATCCAAGGCGTATAAACAGCACCACCATGTCTCGGCGAAACAACAATCCACCCGCTATGCCCAACCGTGTCATCTCTGAGGCAATTCGTTCACTGGCCGCCGTCCTATGCGCTACCTCAAACAATTAGGTTGCACATGTGCAACGAGGGGCGCCATGTCCAAATTAGCATTAAGAATTGAATTATATTGAATTGATTGTTAGTTAGAATTTTATTATTTTTTATTATTTTATTATTATTTCATTATTTTTCTTTAATTGAATTTATATAAAATGAACTATTAGTTTGTAAGCTTTTCCCTTGGTTTTTATTTGAATTTAATACTTTTGTAAACCCTAGTTTATATACATAGTTAACGTATGTACAAAACTAAACTGTATTTAATTTACTTATTATGTATTAAACTTAACGAAACATAAGTATCCGTTATAACGTTGTGTGAAAAGAGCCTTCAAGGCATTTAAAAAAGAAATAAACTTTCACTTCTTCCTAAACCAGCCAAAGGTGAGCATCATTTTTACTTAAATAAAATCCCTTTTTATTTAAAACTAATCCCTTGTGTTTTTCTCTTTTTTCCCCACACGCTTAAAACTACACTTTATAATTTCTCATTCCTTGAGAAATTATAAAGTCCTTTAAATTTATTAATCCTTTCCGAGGATTAATATATTCAATAGCGTTTTTGTCGTTCTTCCAGCGTGGGTGTTGTAATTATTGTTTCATTTAAAATTGAAGAAGTATTTTTTTCATTTTGTAATAATATTACTGAGGTGTTTTCTTCGGGATTTGACTGACCTGACGACTCTTCCCGGACTGATCGTCGGCTTTTCTGTTTTCCGCCTCACACTTGTTACATATAAAACATTTTAAATTCGGTTGATCACATTTGAAGCACGTAAATTTGTGAAAAGCAGAGCTGCATGGACATGGTGATGACTTTTCCTCTCTTGTATATCTTTGTTGGTTATGTGACTGAACAGGTTTGTGTATTTCCGTCGCAGTACACAAAATTTCCGTAATCGTATAAAATAAAATGTCCTCACATACAATTTTCCAAATCAGTCCTCATCATCTGCACTGTCCTAGATGTTATCGACAGGCATGACCAAACCCTCCCGTCCATGCTGTAATGGCCTTATCATATATTAATTTCCCTACAGTTCCTACTTCTGAGTCTCCGTCCGTCTTAGTCCGAGTGGTTCGTCCTCACCTCGTCCGTCTGCATATTTCGTCTGGTTTGCTCCCTCATCATACACAAATTTACAATTATTTAATCTTTCATTATAATTGAATTTTCTCTTTTATTATCCATTTCATAAATTAGTTTTAGTAAATATTTTTCATATTGTTTGTCTTATTTTATTTAGCGTAACTCTAGGATCTTTCTTTTCCCTTTTCTATTAATTAATTAATTTGATTTTATCGCATAATACTATCCTATGATCGTGTTATGTGGTTCTAACTTAAACATCGAAATTCATTCTCTTAATTCTATATAATTCCTATATAAAGGCAAAACTTACTTATAACAACTGCACAATATAGAATTATTGTGAATTACAATTCAAATTTTTAAACTACAATTCGTTTATGGGTTAAATCTACATTTGTTTAATTAGAACCTTTTCTGTTTTTATTCTTAAATTTTTTTTCTTTGTTTCGTTAGTTATCATTCTTATTATTTACATTTTTTTCTTAACTCACAGCGTTTTGTTTACTTATTCCATTCCTTTACCATCATAAGGTACATGTGTGTTGACTATTTCAAATACCCCATAACAACAACAATTAGACGTCGACTGCGCTCATACTCTAATTCCTACATCGGCAGAGAGTAAAAAATAAGTTCTCTTACAGGTTTTTATCGTTTTTTATACGTGTGTAAGCATAAAAGCTATGAAATTAAGAGTGCAAGAAGGCTCTCAACAAAGCTCTTTGCCGATTAGGGCTCTAATTCATTGATGCAACCGTCTCTCTTAAACAAAGAACACAAGAAAAATGACGTAAACAACAACAACTTTAAAAGAGATCAGTCGCCTCATGGTGTTTCTTTTTCTTTTTGATGAAATTTATAGACTCTCTTTGGCAAGAGGCACGTTGCAAGTACATGCAAATCCCGGTATAACGAATGATATAATGTCAGGCCCTTTCGTTAAATCGAAATATTCGTTATATCGGAATTATTTTTTCTAGTAAATTTCTTTATTTAATGGACAAAAAACCATTCAAATTAATGTATGAAATTATTACTTCAAATTTTATTTCAAACAACTAATAACAACGCACACGTTTTTCCATTTTGAACATCTGAACGGATTGAAAAATTTGTGAAGGATTTTAGTTTTCTAACAACTTTAATTTCCTGCTATTTCCTTAACCTTATTTTATTATCTAAAAGATAGAATTAAACTCTTTTGAGGAAAAACTGAACTTGAGAATCGATAACTGAGTCTCATGCTGATAATTTCAAAACCCTGGAATATTGCGCCATATTGGGGTATCGAAATAATTTATTTTGCTGTAAAATTTTATTATTTCAATGTATCCCTTTTAAACACTATTCAAGCTAAATTTACCGCTAAATTTACCATTAAATTCACATCTAACAGATTTATGCTTTTTAGATTATAATGTAAGGAATTTTGATCGATAGGTCAGATATGTAGTATAACTAAAATTAAGAATATGGGCGACTTCTTTCATTTTTACATTATATTCTAATTGCTCAATCAAGTTTTTGATATTAACAATATAAATATAAAATCAAAAGCTGGATTTTTTAGGTATTTTTTCTTTCTATTCGTTATATCGAGTATAAAATTTCTTAAACGTTCGCTATATAAGGTGGTAATTTGGCTGTTCGTAATATCGGATTTTCGTTAAAGTGAGATTCGTTATACCGGGATTTGCCTGTACTTTCTGTTAGAACTATTGTTGCCAAATGGGATTTGTTGGAGTTAGTACTCAATGGAAGCTGATTTTTTTCTTCGGTTGCACATGCTAAATGAGCTCGTTATAGTAGACTATTCTTAGTTCTTCCTGTCGTATTTAGTAATTTGATTACTATACACATTGGCTTTTCGGCACATGTTGGAATACCATATTGTAGGGGGCCGTTAAAGCTGTATGTGCTTAATTGAGTAATCTTTAATGTGGGATTTCACCCAAAGACTGCTCATAGAAAGAACCACCACGTAGGCCACGCTACCCGATGGAAAGAGACTGCGATTAGTCTCTTGAGAGTATGCAATGTTCTTATTTAGGTGTATCAATAAGTGAAATTAACATTTTTACTCTTAATAAATAATAGTAGTTGACTTTTTGCTTTCTGTAATGAATGACTTTTCCTTTATATTATAATTTTCTTACACGTTTTAGACTTTTCCTTTCTATTTCTAAAAGTTCTTACTTCAGCGAGTGGTCAGGAAGAAAAGACTGGTTACAATAGTGAACTTGCACTCGTTAATCGTCATGTCAAAAGTTTAATGTCAAATGACTTGGAAGTGTTCTGAAAGTTTTAACCCTATGATGAAAAGGCAATAATATAATTTTGTTTTCATAACAAAATTTAACGGTTCTTAAACATTTTCAATCAGACAAAATTGTTTAATTTAGCCCATATAATTAAGGTTTACATATTTAAGAGCTGTTATTACTATTATATACATGTTTTGCTTTGTGGAGGTATATTACTTTTCTTACAAAATTATCCTTAAATTTTAATTTCGCAACACTGTAATAGTTACACAATTGGATAAAATTTTAGTTATTTTTGTTGTAGTTTTACAAAGATCCATTATGTCTATAATCACAAAATCAAAACACCCAAAATTATATAAATGATATATAAAGAAAAATGCCATAGTTTACAACTCGACATTAATCCCATTAAATTGTAAAGATTATCCACCATGGTTATTAAGTTCCGACACCATAAACATCTCCCTTCACAATTTCTCCAAAAAACCAACACAACCTCATACAATTTAGAACATTATTTCAAAATCTTATAGAAAAACAAGTAAGAAAGTATAGTCGGGCGTGACCGACCATATGATACCCTACACCAGTTATGAATATTAAATGTGAATTATTTTTCATAATAATTCATTGTTCCGATGCATTTAAGCAATTTATGGATGAAAAACTAATTTTCTGAAAGAGGATTTATATGGGGGCTAGGGGCAAATATGGACAAGTCCGATAATTTTGTCTATTTATATAATATTTATTTGTGCTGAATTTCATTGCGATATTTGTGTTTATAAGTTAATTTTGGACATTCAAGTAATTTTCGGAAGGGGACTTTGTATTAGAACCAGGATCAACTGAGGCCCGATCTTTATGAAGTGTGGCAAAGTCATCAAGGCTTGTATAAAACTTAGTTGTGCCGCTTTTTATCGATATACAGGTATATTTAACATAATTATAAGCTCAGAAGCCCTTTTCGGGGGGTTCTGTTGTATGGGGTCTAGGTGAAATAATGGACCGATTTTAACCATTTTCAATAGGCTTCGTCCTTGGGTCAAAATCGCGACCTGTACCTTGAGCACGAGGTTTACATGGACAGCCAGCCAGACGGGCGGACGGACAGACGGACTTTAAGGTGGGTATAGGACGAATATTTTTGTATGTTACAAACATCAGCACAAACCCAATATACTCTCCCCACTAAAGTGGTGTAGGGTATAAATACCGCAACACCAACTTTTATTTACAGATGGATCTAAGATTGAAAATTCAATAAGCTTTAGCGTCACCACTAAAGAAAAAGTAATTAAAACGGCAATTTTACCACCATATAGCTCTATCCTTTCTGCCGAACTAATTGCCATTTATGAGGCACTTATTGAAGAACATCCAACTGGTACAAGACTGTTAACAGAAACAAAACTAACATTTATCAATACATACCAGCAAATTAGACCGCATAATTATTACAAAATTTTTGAGACTTCGACTCGGACACACAAAACTGACACATGGTACTTTACTAAACTTACCAAACCTTCCCACTTGTAACTGTAGAATCAACTTTCCTACTTCACCAGAACATTTATTATGTTACTGCCCTAAATATACCAACACCCGTTTACTAACCCAACATCAGACAACATTATGACCATAATTTTAAAAAATGTATCTAATATTAACTTTATTGGAGCTGAAAGCCATAGCTATTGCTCCTTTTATCAATTAGCTTATTTTTTTAATCATAAGTTAATTTGTAATTAAATCCTATATATATATAAAACAGACTGTTTGTTTGTGTGTTTGTTTGTAACGCTTTCACGGCAAAACTACTGAACCGATTTACATGAAATTTGGACCGCTAATAGGTCCAACCCCAAAAGGAACAATAGGCTATATAAGATCTTGATCGGATGTCACGCCCCTTTTTACGCCCACTTTTTGTGAAACTATTATTACACCAAATTTGCCATTACAATATGCAAAAACTACTAAACCGATTAACTTGAAATTTTGCATACCGATAGGTATAAGCTTGGAAAGAACAATAGGTTATATATAAGAACTTGATCCGATGCCACGCCCACTTTTTATAAAACTACCCTTACCTATATCTTATCCTATAATTATATGAAACAGTCTGTTTGTTACGCTTTCACGGACAAACTACTGAACAGATTTACATGAAATTTAGAACACTAATAATTCTATTATAAAGTAGAACAATATGCTAAATAAAAAAATGATTTGACGTCACGATTCTTCTTATGCTCACTTTTTCTATATATGTAATTGTTATACAAAATTTTAATTCGAGACTTACAGAAAACCACTGAACCGATAAGTCTGATCTCAGGATCTGGATCGGATGCCCCTTTTTACACCAACTTTTTGTAAAACAATTATTAAACCAAATTTACGTTCAGCCATACAAAAAACTACTGATCCGATTTTCATGAAATCTGTTATAATGAATGTTGTGGAATGAACAGTACTACACATTACATCTCCAAAACCTATAATATATAATAATAAATATATATGAAACCCTTTTTTTACTCTTTCACTACATAACTAATAAACTTATTTACATAAAATTTGGCGTTTAATAGGTCTAACCTCAGAAGTCAACAAGTTAGGGTGCTATATTCGGCTATGCCGAATCATAAATACCCTCCACCAGCAAGCTACTTTTTATTAAAATCCATTTAACATCTAATTTTTAGATAACTTGACTTCATATAGGAGCTACGACCAATAACGGGCCTCTCCAGAAAAATTTCGTAGAGTGATTCATATGTATGTACACAAAATATATTTGTGTCGAATTTTATCAAATTACCTTTATTTTACAATTATTAACAATTATTAACGATAAACTTATATCCGGAAATATACACCTTTGTATGGGGGCAATGGGAAATATTGGATCAATTGTTATGAGTTTGAACATACTTGATCCCTGGCACAAAAAAATAATGTGTGACAAAATTCATCGAAATATCTTTAGTAGTTTCTCAGAAAACTACTTAAGAATTGGGAAAAAAACTTTATTTTTTTCGAGGTAGTCTGAAATTTTTAGTCATAACTTTTTACATCGTAAACCGGTTTTACTGATTTTGAATACCAAACTGGACCGGATAATAAGGAATGTTTTGGGTGAATTTCGTGAATTTTAATTGCTTCGTTTTAACGTGTTTTACACAGACAGACAGATTGGATGATACGCACCTTTTTATGTTCACTTTTTGAATAACTGCCATAACACCAAATTTCTAAGCTAAATATAAAAAAACATGAACCGATTTTCAAGAAATTTGGCAACATACAGTGTTTGAGGAAGAGAATGTTTAATACACCAAATTATTATTTAGGTAGTTAAAATTTTTATCAAAAATTTATTTTTATTTGAAAACTCTAAAATGTTTGTAGGTCCTTAACTTACTTTACGAGTAGGTAAAATAAGAATCTGTAATCTATTTAATTTATTATCAAATATCGATTTTCATCTAAAGCGTAAAATCGGTTGTGGATTCGTATACCCCATCATTTATATTTTCCTCGCGAAAACTATTCTTATTTCAAAACCTGTAATCCGCTGTATATCCTCAAAGAAAAAAATTATTTTAAAGCAGAATCGGAAATTTTTTATCAAAATTTATTGTTGTAGATCTGTATATATTACTTCCATCACTTATATTTTCCACCGGTAAACTATTTTTTTTCACAACCTTTAATTTGCTGTATATCCTCAGAAAATAACAATTTTAAAAGAGAATCGGATGTAGTTTCCTACGATCAAGAAAACTATAAACTATATTAGATCGTGAATGAATGTCTATGATGCCACTTTTGTATGCAGTACTGAATAAAAAAAATATGTATAACTATATTAGATCTTGAATGAATGTCTACGATGTAAATAATATATTCATATTACATTTTTCACGAAAATTCGAATTTTAAACTTAAATCTAAAAATCCATCTAGAAAATCATTTATATCTCCACTTAAAATTTCTATTTATATAACTCTTTACAAATTTACTTTAAATAACTCTCAATTCGAGAAAAAATAAAGAAAAAATACAAAAATATAAAATTTAAATTTATTGTTTAATCGAGATAACAATAAAAATCTGCAATAAGTTAAAAAACCATCAAAAATTATCTTGATATAAATTCGGTTGCCATTTTTTAAATACAGCTCAAATCTAAAAAACCATGATATGTATTTGACTACTCATTAGATTGTCCTGAAAGACAGCACTTTTGCAAATCTTATATAGGTATACCTCTGAAACGATGCATATAAAGCATTGTTCATATAAAATATGGATGAATTCATCTTTCAATATCTTTTTATACTTTTAGAAAATTATCCACCAAAAATTCTGCACGTATGTATGTAGCACCGTATTTATTCCAAGCTTTTCAAATTAAATAATGATTCTGAATAATTCCAGCACATATTTTCCATTTACCATTAACAAATTCCGAAATTTTTTAATTAGAGGAAGATGTGGATATTTTAATAAGTAAAATTATTTGGTAACTTTTTTGTATATCTAACGATAGTTGATCTTTAAAACTTTATTTCTTCGGATAAAATAAGTGGTGTCTAAATCCATCCAAAACTTTAGTGTGGATTCATAAAAGCTAATGAATAAAAATAATATTTTTAAACATACTTTTTTATAAATGGATGTATTTTTGAAAAACAAAGACGAAAAAACTCTTTAATGAACAACTCAAAATTGTTTGTCAAATTAAAAGTAGTTTTGTTTTCTCTGTCAATATTCAAGGATGCTTCATATTTTCCTAGAGCAGAAAACAACGTAATTTTGTTCTTTTTAAATAAATTTGAAATCAATGAGCAGAGTTCTTTTTCAATTGCATGTACCTTTTCAAAGAGCAAAAAATCGCTTGAAATTTTATACGGTTAATGGTACGTATTTTTGAAATTAATAAAATGCCCTCTTTACACCAGGGGCACTACAATTACGGTGCGACATAATTTAAACTGAACAGTTCTTTAAATCTACTGCAAATGGAAAAAATAAAACAAATCATTTGAAAGTGTGCTTAGTTCCCTACCAGTGATTGAAAATGCTGATTTCAGTATAATTTCTCAAAAAAAGTTGTTTTTCTACTTTTAAGGTCTTTTTGGTCCAGAAACTGACTTTAAGGATTAAAAAAAGGCAGAAAAATAAAATAACTATTTTATCGTTATAAGATAAATTTTGATATCTATTTCAAAAAAAGTCATTACAGATAGAAAAATATTCTCTTTACTTTTTGAAGAAACCCGGGCAACGCCGGGTACACGCAGCTAGTAAATAAATATATTATATCTGGTAAGTGTACCATGCAGGGTTGGCAAAATTAGTACAATTGTACTTTTTTGGTACAATTCGGTTTTCAATCGTACAATGGTACACCAATGACACATTTTGTACAATTTTAGAATATATTGCCTTATTGAAATAATTTAAAATTGTACTTTTAACACAAAGTTCACATACCTACCGAAAATTGTACTAAATTTCAGAAGAGGATTCTTTTTTATATTCTCTCATATTGTATAGATTACAACCAGTGTTTCCACTTTGGTTATTATTAACCAAAATTGGTTATTTTTGTTTTGCATGTGTACATGTGAATTATTTTTTCGTTTTGGTTATTTTTTGCAAACAATTTAGTTCAATTGTTTGCTTTTATTCTAAAAATAAAATTAAAAAAACTTCTTTTATCTCTAGTTTTAAACCAACTATGTAAATATACATATTGTCCCTGTTTTGAATTTTGGTAATATGTGGAATTTTTTTTTACTATTCGAAATTATTTTATTACTGCAATTTGTACATCTACTGGTTATACTTATGTGCACAAAGTTATTTTTCCACATCTTAATTGGTTTAGGATTTAGCAAATGTACCTATGCGTTTTCCACATATTAAATGAGTTGATTTAAATCATAACAACACCGTAATATTATTTTATTTACACTAGACAATCTAACACCGTGAATAATGGAATGAATCACTTTTTGGGTCGATTCAAACTCGTCCGTCCTTCCGTTAATATTTTTATTGGTACTTTTTATGTGAAGAACTCGCGGTACTTATATGAAAAAACGAAGTAGGTTGTATTTCACATTTCGATTTTTATGGAATTTGGTGGGAATAGTCTACGTACTTAGTAGATTATGTCCTCCAAATTAAATTAAAAATTTAAAGTATAATTGCGACTTCTATACCTATTTGAAATTTTGCATAAACAGATACTGTGCTAATTTGTCGAAATTCTATGATAAATTATTTAATAAGAATTAATAAAGTATTTTCTGCTAATTGATGCAAGAATAGTATCACAATATCTTTAAAGTAATAATCAACGATATTTTTAAGTAACACAGCTAAGGAACTAAAATATATCTGTCAGATTTTATGAGAATTAGTCCATAATTGACCATACGTCTCATATAAGATCCCCTACAGAAAATTACTTTAACGCTCATAACTGTCTTCATAATACCAGTTTAGCGACGAAATTTAACATAGTTACAAGTTCCACTTCAGAAAATGAATTTATTATTTTAATTATTTTAATGTCCAAATGTAAATAAATAAAAATATTTTTGTTTTCTTTTTTCTTAATTTGGTTATTTTTTATTCGAATTTTGGTTAGAAAAAAAATTTTGTTGTGGCAACACTGATTACAACCAAACAACCAGTAATAACATTTACCAACGAGAGTACTTTTTAGGATTATGTATCCGATCGTTTTCTAGCCTATTGCCTAAGTATTCTCTCTATTCTATTCTCAACTCCATAAAGAGAGAATAGACCGACTAGTCTAAAGAGCAATGTATTGACTAAATGTTCTCGTATACTGACTAGCATAATGACTAATCTATAATTTTATAATTCTAAGAATTAGTCTTTTGACTGAATGGATAAGTCGACTTAAGATGCTTTTGTTTTATATTGATAAAATTTCCAAAAATATAGATTTGGTACAATCGGATTCAAAAAAGTACAATTTTAAATGATGTTTTGTACAATTAGAAAATTTCATTTGCCATCCCTGGTACCATGTTATCTAGGTAAATATTACGAGTTGGAAATTAATTTGCCAGCCATACGATAGTAATTGGTCCAGCCCTCTGCACTTGGTCAGGAAAAGTAATAGTACGCGGAGGCCATGCGGCGACTACCGTGCTTTGAATGTACAGACGGTACCCGTTGCCATATCTAACAGATCTACAGCCAATTTGCGAGGTAACAACTTTTCTAAAATTTAAGCAAAAAACTTTTCACAAGGTACCTATACATACAGTTTCTTGGCCACCTCGTAAACGCAGATGGAATTCACCCTTTTCCGGAGAAAGTTGCAGGGATTTGCCGAAACCTAAGGTGGCTCAAAAATTTAAAAATTTCATCGCCATGTTGAATTTTATCGAAAATTCATGCCACACGCTGCCTCATATCAACGATATTGTTTTAAACACTGGCCGAAAGCTGTTCATATACCTGACATATCCGCGTAATCTATCGCAAAAGCTCTACTAGCTCAATGGATCTCAAGATTCGGAGACCCTGCTAGATTAACATCAGACCGTGGACGCCAATTCGAGTCATCCATCTTTGCTGAACTAATCAACACACACCTAAGTAAAACAGCGTACCATTCACAGTGAAGCGGCATTATCGAAAAATGGCACTGAACTTTCAAAGCAGCCATATTGTGCCACAATTCATCGAGATGGGTTCATCACTTACCAGCTATTTTATTATGTCTACGAGTCGCCTTTAAAACGGACCTTAATGCATCGCCTGCGGAGCTGGTTTACAGCACAACATTAACGGTGCCTGGTATGAATATGAAACAACTTAGGCCGACCGACACTGCTCATCATTCAACTCCGCAAACTTTTTTTTCGAAGAATCTTCAGAATTGAACCCATGATTGTGTACGTAACGACTCCGTTAGAACTTCTCTAACTCATCTTTACAAAGTACTAAAGCGCTCAAATAAATTTTTCACCATTGAAAAGCAAGAACATAAAAGCACGATCTGTATCGACCGGTTAAAACCTCCTTTCATCTCAACCAATAATCTAGACAGTTACCCATCAGTAGCAGAAGTGCCCGCCTCTTCCTCTGAAAGTAAAACTCAATACCCAATTCTACCTTATAGTTCAAACGAACGAGATTCAAAAGATATAAAATTTCACCAGAAATACACCAATCAATAACAAAAAGAAGTGGCGGACGAGTCACAATTCCACTAAGATTCAGGTGACACCCCACTGCCGGGGGAATACTGTGGTAGCACTGTTGCTACCAACTACTAAAGTACTCAGCGTTGCCGTTTTGAGCTTTTCCTACCAAATTTAATATGTTTTTTTTTTTCGTTTGTTAGGATGGTAGTTTAAATCGATTTTTAGTAGGTTTGTCAAAACCCATAATTTTAAAGAATTTTAAGAAATAAATCATATAATTAGTAGAAATCACAAAATTTAGTACAACGATTAAGTCACTTTTATACACTGTTTTAAAATATTTACACTTATATCAACATTATCACATTCTTAGATGAATTGTGTATCGAAATATACAGCTATATAGCTATACAGCTATTAAAAGAAATTACTTATATTGATTTTTATTCATAACAGCATATCTCAAATTTCTTCTCGATTCTACCTAATACTTGTAAGTAAATTATGAAAGTTAAAGTAATTTTCTGAAGGCGACCTACATATGTATATGGGGGCTAGTGTTAATTGTTGTCTGTAATTTGAAGTGGGATTTAAGAATACGCAGAAAATGTTTATAACGAATTATATCTAACTATATACATATTAGTATTTTATAGTAGTATACATATTGCTTTATTTTGAGGGCATTTTACTGACAGTTAGGGGACCGATATTGACGATACTTAAATCGAGCTTTCAACAGACAGACGTACGGACAGTCTTAGGTCTATGATCAATATTTCGATGTGTTACAAACGGAATGACAAAATCAATCTTCATCTTTTTTGATGGTGGGTACAAAAATGTTTTTGCCAAAACCTAATTGCGAAAAAGTGCTAGATTGTTTTGAAAAAATGCTGGAAAATGCTGAAAATAAAGAAAAAATGCTAACAAAAATAAGGATTTTTATTTAAAATTTTTAAAATTTTTAAAATAAACTACATAAATAATATTTTTAGCTTAGTACGCAAATGGACCAACTCCACTTATTATGGGTCAATTTTAATACAGAACAAAATGTTTATAATAACTAGTTTTAAAGTTTTTCGATTCTTACTCTATCCCAGAGGATTTTTTATATGGCTCCCCTAGAATTTTTCTAAAAAGCTTTATTTTTTGGAATTTTTTAACTGCATAAATAATATTTTTACCTTAATACGCAAACGTACAAAATCCACTTATTATGGAATGATTTTAATACGGAGTTAGAAATGCTTATTCTATAAACTTTTTTGGATTTTTTAGATCGGAAGTAAACAACCAGATTCTGGAACTGCAACTAATAATATCATCATTAATTCTCGAAACATTTCTGTCGAAAAATGTTGTGATTAAAAAGTTCAGATATAATAATTTCTTTCAATATTTCCATTGTTACAAATATTTACATTGGGATACTAGTGCAGATTTTAAAAACAACCAGTAGACAAATATCTCGAATTTATCGTAAGAAATTTTAATTATAATTGACGGTTTCCAAAAATTGATCCCAATCTCAACAATTTGAATAAATTGTTGGAAAAAGATCTAATTCTAAAGAAGGTTCTCTAAAGCTTCACTAGAACTATATCTGAGGATAGCAAACTCGAACTTAAATCATTGATTAAAGAACTAGTTCCAGAAACGTTCCATTGAACGTTAGTTGATGCGTAACGCAAAAATTTTTGGTTGTGAATATTTTTGAAATTGAGTTTACAATTATAATGATATTTATAAAGAGAAGACACAAATGAAATCCTTTGTAAAGAATATTACAATTCAAAAATTTTTTGGAAATGTATATGAATATAAGATTTTAGTTTAGCTTTGTTGCATTTTCCATAGGAAGTGGCCCTTTTAAAATGTAAGTTAAGCTCATCAAATACGAACCGATATTTATACAGATAACCAGAAAACATTAATTTTTATGTTGTACATAATTAAATTATTAAATTAATTTTTAACCATATTATTACAGAAGAACAAAAAAAATCCTAAAATTCTAAAAAAAAAAACATATGCCGTAAAAGGAATGCTCCCCTATAAACATCAGGGTGATATTTGGAATATGGCTTAAGTCAATTATGGACCGATCTCTTTTGAACTAACAAAATATAAATTTTTAAGAACAAAATATTTTTGTTCAATTTTTAAACGGTGAGCGTATGAGTAATTTTCTGAAGAGGACCTTTATATGCGTCAATTATGAACCGATACTCATAAAATTTTGTACATAGATTTCGTTTTGTATAGAACTTGTTTATGTCAAATTTCATCGCAATACTCGTATTTTAAATAAGGAAAACTCGTATTTTAATAACCAAAACTCTTTCCTGATGGGAACATTTTATAGGGGCTAGGGTCAGTTATAAATTAATCCTCATTAAATTCGGAATGAAGAATTATGTTCCTAAGTATACATTTTTTTATGTCGATTTTTATCGCTGTACTAGAAATTTTCTGAATCCTCCTCATCAAATTTTTATATGACGGGTATGGTCAATTATTGATCCATCCTCATAACTTTTTGTAGACCGACTTTGGTTCACATAAAACTTGTTTAGATTGAATATCATCGATATACTCGTATTTTTATGCCAGTAATTAGCGTTAATGTAATTTTTTTAAGGGGGCTAGGGTGAATTACCGCCATATTCCGCATGAAATTCGGTAGCAAAGTTAACGTTCGTATACAAGTTTCTTATGTCGAATTTCATAACTCGTATTTTTAAGCCAGGAACTTACTTGTGTCAAATTTAATCGCTATACTCTTATTTTTTAACCAGTAATGAGCGTTAAAGTCATTTTCTGAAGGGGACCTTGTAGGGTCATTTATGCGCCGACCCTAAAAAAAGTTGGTATACAGGTTTTGGCCCATAAAAAACTTACTTGTATCGCTATACTCGAATGTTTAGCCAGTAATGTGTGTTAAAGTCATTTTCTGAAGGGGAACTTATATGGAGAGTGGGGTCAATTATGGACCGATCCTCAAAAAAATTGGTAGAAAGATTTTGGCTCATATGAAACTTATTTATGTCGAATTTCATCGCTATACTCGAAGGTTTAAGCCAGTAATGAGTGTTAAAGTCATTTTCTGAAGGGGACCTTATACGTGGGGTAGGGTCAATTATGGACCGATCCTCAAAAAACTTGGTAGAAAGATTTTGGCTCATATGAAACTTATTTATGTCGAATTTCGTCGACTCGTAATTCTAAAACAGTTATGCCCGTTAAAGCTGTGTGGAAGCTGTTTGGAGGTCCACTATCAGAAAACGTGGACCGATATTGCCCATTTTCAATACTAAACAAACCTTAGCAATAGAGAATATTTGTGCAAAATTTCAACTGTCTAGCTCCTACCGTGTGGGCCCTATCGTGATTTCAACAGACGGACGGACATGGCTAGATCGTTTTAGTATTTAATAAGGACCCAGAATATATATCAATATACCCCCATCTTTTTTGATGGTGGGTATAAAAAAATTCTATCGCTGCCTTCGAGAGTTTTGCGTTTCACTCTCGCATTGGTTTTGTGCGTGGCGTCGCATAACTGTACCGTGTTACGGTTCTTCGAAGCTTCATGCATTAACCACATGCATTTTATTTGATAACCTAAAATTTTCTTTGATACATGGTGGAGTACCAAACAAAACTCATTTAAGATTTTGGTGGAGACCAATAAACTCAGAGTTCGGGAGTTCCAGCTTCATATACGAAGGTATAAGTCGGATTGGCAGTTCTTGGACGAGGCTGTTTGGAATTGGTGATGGCGTTATGAATATTTCGAGGCCAAATAATCCCTCCTTAGTGGTATCATACTGTTAAGGGGGCAACTTAAAATTAAAACAAACAAACAATAATTAATTAGTTATTTTAGAATAAGACATTTTGTTTTCATTCCTTTTGTACCTTCTCTCAAAGAAGCAACACCCGCATTTCTTTTTTTTTATAATATTGCTTTAAATTAGTATTTTAAATGAAATATTGAATTCAATTAATAAATTAAATAATTCTTTTTATTTGGCAAAAACGTTCAATAATTATCGTAACATATGGGAAATTCCTTTTGTTTTAGATTTTAAGAAATCAATTTTGTGCATTAAATATTTCTTTCGTTTGATATTTTGAAAGTTAAGTGATGACGAATTTTTATTCACAAGACTTGAAAGAATACGTCCATAAAATTTTGTGGTCGAGAGTAGTTCCATGTTGGAGAAATAAACACTCAAAGCTAAAAATTCTGAAAAATGTGATTGAAACTAAGTAGTTTTTTACAACTTTTTGATGTTATGAGGGCTTACAACTTAGAAAGTCAATTTTGCTAATCTAAGCTGTATACACTTGTTGAATGACTATAGTCCATATTTAATTGTTGTGCCATTTATAAGTAAAGCTCTTCGGTTATGCAAAATGTATAAATGAGAAAAGGTAGACATTGTAATTACGCGTCGTTTGATGTATATCTCTAAAATGTGCTCTAGAAGGTATATCTGCGGGAGAAGCCTAAATTTTTTAAAAACAAACGTGAATGTTTCGAAAAAAGGGTTTTTTCACGAAGCACACTAACAGCGTAACTTCAATATACCCTAACTATCGCGTGATCGAAATACTTTTAAATTTTAAATGTTGAAATCATAAAGCCGCGATAAAATATTAGTATGCAAAGATGTTAGAGCGTATACAAAAAATTGCGAATTTTTCATTTTTTACTTTAGCGAATTTTCGCATTATAAACAAATTTTAAATTCAGTAATCAATCTTTATATAGAAAGAATTGGTTTGCATCAAAACAATTTAATCAAGGCCTTTCGTGGACCGAATACGTGAGGTTTCTTTCACATCATAAATCGAGCCGCTAATTTAAATTGGGGACATTATACATCAACCGGTAGCAACCGGTAGTTCATTCATGTAAATACATAATTTCTTTAAAAAGATTAAATTAACCGGACTGGTTTTCATTTTAACTGCTTTTTGGATTAATAATTCATTTAAATTTAGGAATGAGAAAAACAGTTAATTATTATATGCTAACTACAATAGAAATTTTATCAAAATTTCTCTTTAGCCGAAAGCGCGGTTTTCTTGAGTTACAATGATGCTTATACCAAAATCAATAAGCCGTACAAAAAAGTACGATTTTGTATTAAATGCATTGAAAAAAGTTCGGCCATGTGTATGAAATTTATTTCCAAACTTTATTTTTTTAGATTTTCATTTTTTATATTATTTACTCATATAATTCAGAAATGGAAGCAGAAGATAATTGTAAACAAGCAATTATTGGCTAACCACAAAATATTTGCATCAAAGTTTTTCGTGTGCAGAAAACGCAGTGTTTATCTTTTAAGAAAAACTAACTAAATTATATTCTTTTAATGAGGTCTATAGCAAAATATATAAGCAGTTTGAAAAAATACAACCATTTTGGATTTAATGCAATTAAAAAAATGCATTAGAATATATGCATAAATAAATTAAAAAATTTTAGTTAATGATTCTGAATTAATGTATTAATTCATCATGTTAAATAGTCTATTAATAATGTGTACATAGTTACATATATAAAATATATTTTTTGAAGAGGTTGAAAAAGCGAATTTATCCAAGAATATTTAAAATATTTGGGTTAAATTAATTTGTATTTTGGGTACTTCGTTGTAATTATTTATAATTGACGGTTTCCAAAAATTGATCCCAATCTCAACAATTTGAATAAATTGTTGGAAAAATATCTAGTTCTAAAGAAGGTTCTCTAAAGCTTCACTAGAACTATATCTGAGGATAGCAAACTCGAACTTAAATCATTGATTAAAGAACTAGTTCCAGAAACGTTCCATTGAACGTTAGTTGATGCGTAACGCAAAAATTTTTGGTTGTGAATATTTTTGAAATTGAGTTTACAATTATAATGATATTTATAAAGAGAAGACACAAATGAAATCCTTTGTAAAGAATATTACAATTCAAAAATTTTTTGGAAATGTATATGAATATAAGATTTTAGTTTAGCTTTGTTGCATTTTCCATAGGAAGTGGCCCTTTTAAAATGTGAGTTAAGCTCATCAAATACGAACCGATATTTTTACAGATAACCAGTAAACATTAATTTTTATGTTGTACATAATTAAATAATTAAATTAACTTTTAACCATATTATTACAGACGAACAAAAAAAATCCTAAAATTCTAAAAAAAAACATATGCCGTAAAAGGAATGCTCCCCTATAAACATCAGGGTGATATTTGGAATATGGCTTAAGTCAATTATGGACCGATCTCTTTTGAACTAACAAAATATAAATTTTTAAGAACAAAATATTTTTGTTCAATTTTTAAACCGTGAGCGTATGAGTAATTTTCTGAAGAGGACCTTTATATGCGTCAATTATGAACCGATACTCATAAAATTTTGTACATAGATTTCGTTTTGTATAGAACTTGTTTATGTCAAATTTCATCGCAATACTCGTATTTTAAATAAGGAAAACTCGTATTTTAATAACCAAAACTCTTTCCTGATGGAAACATTTTATAGGGGCTAGGGTCAGTTATAAATTAATCCTCATTAAATTCGGAATGAAGAATTATGTTCCTAAGTATACATTTTTTTATGTCGATTTTTATCGCTGTACTAGAAATTTTCTGAATCCTCCTCATCAAATTTTTATATGACGGGTATGGTCAATTATTGATCCATCCTCATAACTTTTTGTAGACCGACTTTGGTTCACATAAAACTTGTTTAGATTGAATATCATCGATATACTCGTATTTTTATGCCAGTAATTAGCGTTAATGTAATTTTTTTAAGGGGGCTAGGGTGAATTACCGCCATATTCCGCATGAAATTCGGTAGCAAAGTTAACGTTCGTATACAAGTTTCTTATGTCGAATTTCATAACTCGTATTTTAAGCCAGGAACTTACTTGTGTCAAATTTAATCGCTATACTCTTATTTTTTAACCAGTAATGAGCGTTAAAGTCATTTTCTGAAGGGGACCTTGTAGGGTCATTTATGCGCCGACCCTAAAAAAAGTTGGTATACAGGTTTTGGCCCATAAAAAACTTACTTATACCGAATTTCATCGATATACTCGAATGTTTAACCAGTAATGAGTGTTAAAGTCATTTTCTGAAGGGGAACTTATATGGAGAGTGGGGTCAATTATGGACCGATCCTCAAAAAAAATTGGTAGAAAGATTTTGGCTCATATGAAACTTATTTATGTCGAATTTCATCGCTATACTCGAAGGTTTAAGCCAGTAATGAGTGTTAAAGTCATTTTCTGAAGGGGACCTTATACGTGGGGTAGGGTCAATTATGGACCGATCCTCAAAAAACTTGGTAGAAAGATTTTGGCTCATATGAAACTTATTTATGTCGAATTTCGTCGACTCGTAATTCTAAAACAGTTATGCCCGTTAAAGCTGTGTGGAAGCTGTTTGGAGGTCCACTATCAGAAAACGTGGACCGATATTGCCCATTTTCAATACTAAACAAACCTTAGCAATAGAGAATATTTGTGCAAAATTTCAACTGTCTAGCTCCTACCGTGTGGGCCCTATCGTGATTTCAACAGACGGACGGACATGGCTAGATCGTTTTAGTATTTAATAAGGACCCAGAATATATATCAATATACCCCCATCTTTTTTGATGGTGGGTATAAAAAAATTGCTAGGTGCTAGATTACATTTTTGGGCGCTAAATGAGTATAAAAAGTGCTAAATCTAGCACTAAAAGCGCTAAATTGGCAACACTGGTGGCAGTGTACTGACAGCGTACTATACTTTATAATTAATTAATTAGTTATTCGTAATTCTGCTCTGGGTGGATAAAGACCTTCGCGCGTCATTACCAATATCGTTTAAGGATAATCAGGCCGTCCTTCTATCGCTGCCTTCGAGAGTTTTGCGTTTCACTCTCGCATTGGTTTTGTGCGTGGCGTCGCATAACTGTACCGTGTTACGGTTCTTCGAAGCTTCATGCATTAACCACATGCATTTTATTTGATAACCTAAAATTTTCTTTGATACATGGTGGAGTACCAAACAAAACTCATTTAAGATTTTGGTGGAGACCAATAAACTCAGAGTTCGGGAGTTCCAGCTTCATATACGAAGGTATAAGTCGGATTGACAGTTCTTGGACGAGGCTGTTTGGAATTGGTGATGGCGTTATGAATATTTCGAGGCCAAATAATCCCTCCTTAGTGGTATCATACTGTTAAGGGGGCAACTTAAAATTAAAACAAACAAACAATAATTAATTAGTTATTTTAGAATAAGACATTTTGTTTTCATTCCTTTTGTACCTTCTCTCAAAGAAGCAACACCCGCATTTGGAATTGGTGATGGCGTTATGAATATTTCGAGGCCAAATAATCCCTCCTTAGTGGTATCATACTGTTAAGGGGGCAACTTAAAATTAAAACAAACAAACAATAATTAATTAGTTATTTTAGAATAAGACATTTTGTTTTCATTCCTTTTGTACCTTCTCTCAAAGAAGCAACACCCGCATTTCTTTTTTTTTATAATATTGCTTTAAATTAGTATTTTAAATGAAATATTGAATTCAATTAATAAATTAAATAATTCTTTTTATTTGGCAAAAACGTTCAATAATTATCGTAACATATGGGAAATTCCTTTTGTTTTAGATTTTAAGAAATCAATTTTGTGCATTAAATATTTCTTTCGTTTGATATTTTGAAAGTTAAGTGATGACGAATTTTTATTCACAAGACTTGAAAGAATACGTCCATAAAATTTTGTGGTCGAGAGTAGTTCCATGTTGGAGAAATAAACACTCAAAGCTAAAAATTCTGAAAAATGTGATTGAAACTAAGTAGTTTTTTTACAACTTTTTGATGTTATGAGGGCTTACAACTTAGAAAGTCAATTTTGCTAATCTAAGCTGTATACACTTGTTGAATGACTATAGTCCATATTTAATTGTTGTGCCATTTATAAGTAAAGCTCTTCGGTTATGCAAAATGTATAAATGAGAAAAGGTAGACATTGTAATTACGCGTCGTTTGATGTATATCTCTAAAATGTGCTCTAGAAGGTATATCTGCGGGAGAAGCCTAAATTTTTTAAAAACAAACGTGAATGTTTCGAAAAAAGGGTTTTTTCACGAAGCACACTAACAGCGTAACTTCAATATACCCTAACTATCGCGTGATCGAAATACTTTTAAATTTTAAATGTTGAAATCATAAAGCCGCGATAAAATATTAGTATGCAAAGATGTTAGAGCGTATACAAAAAATTGCGAATTTTTCATTTTTTACTTTAGCGAATTTTCGCATTATAAACAAATTTTAAATTCAGTAATCAATCTTTATATAGAAAGAATTGGTTTGCATCAAAACAATTTAATCAAGGCCTTTCGTGGACCGAATACGTGAGGTTTCTTTCACATCATAAATCGAGCCGCTAATTTAAATTGGGGACATTATACATCAACCGGTAGCAACCGGTAGTTCATTCATGTAAATACATAATTTCTTTAAAAAGATTAAATTAACCGGACTGGTTTTCATTTTAACTGCTTTTTGGATTAATAATTCATTTAAATTTAGGAATGAGAAAAACAGTTAATTATTATATGCTAACTACAATAGAAATTTTATCAAAATTTCTCTTTAGCCGAAAGCGCGGTTTTCTTGAGTTACAATGATGCTTATACCAAAATCAATAAGCCGTACAAAAAAGTACGATTTTGTATTAAATGCATTGAAAAAAGTTCGGCCATGTGTATGAAATTTATTTCCAAACTTTATTTTTTTAGATTTTCATTTTTTATATTATTTACTCATATAATTCAGAAATGGAAGCAGAAGATAATTGTAAACAAGCAATTATTGGCTAACCACAAAATATTTGCATCAAAGTTTTTCGTGTGCAGAAAACGCAGTGTTTATCTTTAAGAAAAACTAACTAAATTATATTCTTTTAATGAGGTCTATAGCAAAATATATAAGCAGTTTGAAAAAATACAACCATTTTGGATTTAATGCAATTAAAAAAATGCATTAGAATATATGCATAAATAAATTAAAACATTTTAGTTAATGATTCTGAATTAATGTATTAATTCATCATGTTAAATTGTCTATTAATAATGTGTACATAGTTACATATATAAAATATATTTTTTGAAGAGGTTGAAAAAGCGAATTTATCCACGAATATTTAAAATATTTGGGTTAAATTAATTTGTATTTTGGGTATTTCGTTGTGGGTTATATCCACTCTTATATTTTTGAGTTTCAGGTAAAAACGTAATTTTGGGAATTTTTTAAACTGTTAACTTTAAACTACTGTACTTTTGGCGGCTTTTGCTAAAAATTATTCACGAGAAGATAATTGTACTTCTAAGATGTTAGACAATGTCCACACAAAATATTGTTGATGTGCTATTAAAAAAATGTCATTATTTTTTTGAACCTCAAAATCTAAATTAAAAAGAGAATTTCCCATATATACATATGCTTTTTCAAGCATTATATACTTGATTCAAGCACTAATTTGCACCGATTTTAAATTGAATAAATTTTTTATCGAATAAATTTTTTATGTTTATGGCGTACTGTGTTGCGAAAGACCAATCTAGCTGGAAAAAGTCAAATTTTTTACGTTTCAACATTCACCCATTTTCTTATTTGTTTGAGAAATATTTAGTGCTCATAAAAGTATATCAGATTTTATATTATTTGCTTTGCTATGTAAATTCCAATATGAGGAATTGTATTATAGACGTTCGTGAGAAGGGTACATATAAGTTTGTAATTTCTAAAATATAATTTTACGACCCCATATAGTATATATATTCTGGATCCTTATAGGTAGCGAAGTTGATTAAGCAATGTCCGTCTGTCTGTCTGTGTGTTTGTTGAAATCAGTTTTTATAGGACCCCAGTTATCGGCGAGTTTTTATAGGACCCCAGTTATGCTTTCGAGAAGATCGCTATTTAAAATCAGAAAAATCGGTCCATAAATACCGGAGATATGAGCAAAAATCCGAGACAACCTCTGAAAATTTCATAAAAAAGACAGTTTTTTTCATGCTTCGATATATAAGCAACAACAACACTGCTTATTCATTGAGTATTTCGTTTCATATGTTTTTATGGCTGTGTGTTTCATTGCCTTGTGTATATTTTTTTGTTTCTTGGTGTATTCAGTTTCGTATGTTTGGATCAATGGTGGCCAAACATGCCCCTCCGGGCATTGTGTTATTCTCACTTATACACACGCAATACAAATATTCTCAGCAATAAAACAAACTATACATAAAACAAAAACAATTTAATTTAGTTGCTCTTTTATGAAGTGATACACAGAGAATATTTTCAAAAGCCATTACAAATGAATGTATGAATACTTTTTATAGAAAGATTTATTAGACATATAATTATTTATAATTATATTTGTATTTTCATTTGTTCCAGCAAGTAATCGCCTAAATTGTATCGATTAAACGATCGACGTAATCATTTGAATACCCTAATAGATACATGTAACAATACATACACAAACAACAGCAACGACAACGACCAAGACCGGCAGACAGACAGACAGACAAACAAACATACAGACAGACAGACAGACAGACAGACAGACAGACACAGACATACAGACAGACAGACAGACAGACAGACATACAGACAGACTACAGACACAGACAGAAGAAACAGACAGACAGACATACAGACATACATACAGACAGACAGACAGACAGACAGACAGACAGACAGACAGACATACAGACAGACAGACATACAGACAGACAGACATACAGACAGACATACACATACACATACATACAGACAGACTACAGACATACATAATACATACATACAACATACATACTACATACATACATACAACATACATACATACATACATACAGACATACATACATACATACATACATACATACATACATAAATACATACATACATACATACATACATACATACATACATACATACATACATACATACATACATACACACATACATACATACATACATACAACATACATACATCACACATACATACATATACATACATACATACATACATATACATACATACATACATACATACATACATAGATACATACATTCCTTCATTTATAATACTAAATATGAGTAACACAAATAAGTACAAACATATAATTTTTTTTTCAGTGCAAAGCACACATATTTTCATTTACGTTCTCTTTTATATTTACACGTTGTTGTTGTTCACTTTGTTTTGCTATTGCTATAATAATGATATAGTCACTATGGTGAAGGGTATATAAGATTCGGCACAGCCGAACATGGACAGCACTCTAACTTGTTATAAAATGCAATCTTTTTAGGATAAATTTTTAACTGATCGTAGTAGAAAACAATAAAAGATTTTTACTTTTTTACTGAATAGCAAGGTATGTATTAGCTTCATCGCTTTATTTAAAATGTTTTTAGTGTAAAAATATTGTGTTCGAAATTATGTTATTTGGCTAATAAATATATTGGATAGTTAGACAACTTTTAAATTAGCTCCCCGCAAATTTTGCCCGTCCCCCTTTTTTCAGTTTTGGCTCAAATTTTGCCATTAAATAATTAACTTTGATTTTTATTCATTCATTTCAGATGAGTATAAAACACAAACATTTTTTGAAAATTTGAAAAGTTATTGAAAATTCCCCAGGCCATTAATATGTCTCACAGCACAAGAATTTGAAATGTGACAAAAAATTTACTTTTTTGGGGATATATTCTAAAAACTTTTTTGTTACTTAAGATATGTATGTACATTAGGGTCACTCCAAAATGGAAGTTGCTGATGTTCCCACCGAAAATGAAAATTTAGTTCATTCTAAGATATCATTTCTCAAAATTTTTGTCCTGACGTCAATATTTGGTGAGCTGGATCAAAGTATAAAAAGGTCATTTTTTAAGGTGTTTATTAGGTCACATTTCTGACTAATAAACCATATGCAAATTTAGTATCATATGAAAGGTCTTTGGGAGACAATTTCAATGACATAACAAATTTGAATACAAATCCAAAATTATTACAAATGTCGTAATTTTTCGGATTTTTTCTTATTTTTACATAGAAATATAAAATGTAATTAATACATCAGCATACGCGTAATTAGCTTTACAATGGTATATAACACTTTATGCTTTCATTCTATTATCAATCAATTTTTTCAGTTTAACTAAAATATTAACACAATTTATCCCAAACATCTACTTGTTTGTTACGCTTGCTTCGTAAATAATGATTTCTATGTTACTTTAATTTAATTTATTTCCAAAATAAACCTAGCCATAATCGGTTATTGTTTACATTATTTCGCAATGCTTTGGTAGCGTACATATGCTTCGACAAATTTAAATAAAATTTGATCTAGATTGAAATTTGAACAAGTTAGAGTGCTATATTCGGCTATGCCGAATCTTAAATACCCTCCACCAGCAAGCTACTTTTTATTAAAACCCATTCAACTATATAGATTAGGTTCATAAAATTTTATATTCATAGACCAGTTGCAAACATTTTAATATAATGATTTATCTATACACAAACATACTTATGTCGAATTTTATCGGGATATAATCATTTAATTATGAATTAGGTGGTATTAAGTGATTTTCAGAAATAAAATTCCGTATAACGTTTTATATATACAAAATACAGGCAAATTCCGGTATAACGAATGATATGTCAGGCCCTTTCGTTAAATCGAAATATTCGTTATATCGGAATTATTTTTTCTAGTAAATTTCTTTATTTAATGGACAAAAAACCATTCAAATTAATGTATGAAATTATTACTTCAAATTTTATTTCAAACAACTAATAACAACGCACACGTTTTTCCATTTTGAACATCTGAACGGATTGAAAAATTTGTGAAGGATTTTAGTTTTCTAACAACTTTAATTTCCTGCTATTTCCTTAACCTTATTTTATTATCTAGAAGATAGAATTAAACTCTTTTGAGGAAAAACTGAACTTGAGAATCGATAACTGAGTCTCATGCTGATAATTTCAAAACCCTGGAATATTGCGCCATATTGGGGTATCGAAATAATTTATTTTGCTGTAAAATTTTATTATTTCAATGTATCCCTTTTAAACACTATTCATATGTAAGGAAATGTAAGGAATGTAAGGAAATTTGATCGATAGGTCAGATATGTAGTATAACTAAAATTAGGAATATGGGCGACTTCTTTCATTTTTACATTATATTCTAATTGCTCAGTCAAGTTTTTGATATTAACAATATAAATACAAAATCAAAAGCTGGATTTTTTTTCTTTTTATTCGTTATATCGAGTATAAAATTTCTTAAACGTTCGCTATATAAGGTAGTTAATGTTAAAAATTTGCCTGTTCGTTATATCGGATTTTCGTTAAAGTGAGATTCGTTATACCGGGATTTGCCTGTACACATTTATGTCGTATTTTATCCCGATGACTTTGATTGTCAATGTGTGTTTAAGACATTTTCGGAAATGATCCTTATATGGAGTTGTGACCAATTATGGACCGATCAAGAAAAAATTTTGTATAATGATTTATATGTAAAAAAAATTGAAGTCGAATATTACTCCAATAGATTTATTAATTAATAAAATATGTGCGTTTAAGTGATTTTCGGAAGTGGACATTATATAGGAGCTATGACCAATTACGGGTGATTCAAATGTACGTACACAGAACATATTTTTATCAAGATAGCTTTATTTGACAATGAAATATGTAAGTTTAAATGATTTTCGGAAGAGGTCCTTAGATGGGAGCTATGACCAATAATGGACCGATCCGGGGAAAAATTGGTCCATTATTATGTACACAAAACATATTCAAGCTGAATTTTATACCGATAGCATTATTTATCAAAGTAACATATGCGTTTAAGTGATTTTCGGAAGTGGATCCTTATGGGAATTATGGTCCTATCCGAAAAAATTTCGTAGAGTGATTCATATATAGACGAAACATATTTGTGTCGAATTTTTTTGACAATTAAATATGTGCGTTTAAGTGATTTTCGGAAGTGGGCCTTATATGGGAGCTATGACTAATAATGGATGGACCGATCCGAAAAGAAATTTGGTAGAATGATTTGTATGTACATAAAACGTATTCAGCTCGCATTTATCACAAAAGCTTTATTTATCAATGAAATATGTGCGTTTAGGTGATTTTTGAAAGTGAACCTTATATGGGAGCTATGACCAATTGTGGACCGACTGAGATCTACGTTGGTAGTATGATTTCTATTCATATTATAGTTGTACGTACAAAATTTTTTGTTGATACCGATATATTTGAGGGAGTTATTAACGTTAAACTAATTTCCGGGAATATACACCTTTGTATGGGGGCTATTTGAAATATTGGATCAATTGTTATGAGTTTGAACATACTTGAAATACTCATAACTTTTTAAGTTGTAAACCGATTTTACTGATTTTCAACTCAAAAAGTGATTTTGAATATTTTTGTGTGTTACAAACATAACAGAAATAATTCATAAGTTTTTATACTTAATATAAAATGTTTTGTTTTATTTCTGTTATTCTTTTAATTATATATGTATATCATTTTAAATTCCTTTGCATAATTTTTGTTAGCTGAAAAGTTACACTCATTTGAAAAAAACACTCATTTGACTAATATATACAACTTTGACCCCCACTAACTACGGAAGTTCTTGACCGATAGAGCTAAAAATTTCATTCAAATTAATTTTTTAAGTTAGGTCACTTGAAACGAAATTAATTTATATTTTCTAAGATTTATATTTTAACAAATTGTGATTTATTATAACACAAACTTCCAAAATAGTTGAGGGCATTTGTATTTTATGTCAGATGTAAAACATACATTTTTAAAAATGCTTATTTATTATACCCTATATAACTATATATAACTTTGTCATTCCGTGTGTAACACCAAGAAATATTCATCTGAGACCCAACAAAGTATATATATTATGGGTCCTTATGAAATTTTGAGTCGATTTATCTATGTCCGTCTGTCCGTCCGCCTGTCTGTCTGTGTAAAACACGCTCACGTAAAAACGAAGTGAAATAAATTATTGAAATTTGGTCAGAATATTTTCTATTGTCCTAGGCAGTTTGGTATTGAAAATCAAAGAATGAATCAAAATTTAAAACAACTCCGAAAAAATAGGAATTTTTACACATCTGATGTAATTTTCACCAAAACTATGAAATATAATTCCATGAAAATCATCATACATTTGTTTTTACACGAGAGCTTTATTCCTGTTGAGAATTGCCGGAATCTGTCTACAATTTCTTATACCTCCCATACGAAAGTACATATTCCGGGAAAATGAGTTTATTGTTAATAAAGTTACTGTAAATTTTTTTCCGATCGGTCCATAATTGGTCATAGCTCCCATACAAGGTCCCCTCCCGAAAATCACTTAAACGCTCATAACTCATTACTTAATTAAGATATCCATATAAAATTTGGTACTAGTATTGCTCTTATATAAAAAAATGTTACTGTGAAATGTTTTTCCGATTGGTCCATAATTGGTCATAGCTCCCATACAAGGTCCCTTTCAGAAAAACACTTAAAGGCACACAACTCATTACCAAATAGAGATATCCATAAAAAATGTTGTCATAAATACTATTGTACACAGAAATATTATTTCAAAATCTTTTCACGATCGGTTCATATTTGGTCATAGCTGCCATACAAGGTTCCCTCCCGAAAATCAGTTAGACGCACATAACTCTTACCAAATATTGATATATATATATACATTTAGCACAAATATTGCTCTTATATACATAAATCACACTATAAAATTTTTTCACGATCGGTCAATATTTGGTCCATACAAGAAAATCACTTAATGCACAATATTCATTACCAAATAATTTAGCCAAAATTTTATCTATATATACATTAATGTTCCATAATTGGTCATAGCTCCCATACATGGTCCTCTTACGAAAATCTGTTAAACGCTCATTACTCATTATCAAATAAAGCTATTGATACAAAATTTTGCACAAATATTAGTTTTGTATACAAAAATTATATTTTAAGATTTTTTCACAATCGGTTCATAATGAGTGCGTTCGGTCCCATACAAGGTTCCCTTCCGAAAATCACTTAAACATACATTACTTCTTACTAAATTACGATATAGATACAAAATTTGACTGAAATATAGCTTTTATATACAGAAATGTTACTTAAAGATTTTTTACGATCGGTCCATAATTGGTCGTATCTCCCATACTAAGTCCAGCCCCGAAAATTTTAATTTCTTTAAATCTTTCACACAAATTATTAAATATCGCTAAAGCATATCTCTAAAAATATAAAAGAAAGTGGCGTTTGTATTGTTCAATAAATCTTGCAATTGTAACAGATTTAAGCTGTTTAAATCTTGGGGTTTTTCTATTTAAGACATGAGAAAACTTATTTCTACAAATAATTGATCAATTAAAAAAGTATTAATATAAAAGTAGCTGGTGGAGGGTATTTAAGATTCGGTTCAGTCGAATATAGCACTCTAACTTGTTTTGTAAAGAAGTTGTTATTGACAAAGCGATTATAAAATGTGTGCGCACAAGCCTACAGACCCAATGAATAGCCTCTTAGATACTCTAACCACGAAAGGACATTGATATGTCTGCTACGCACAGGAAAAAGTGCCCTATGTGAATTTCTTCGGATTTGAGGATGCTCCTATCAACCTTACATTGCCTATGTAAATTTTTAAAAATTATAAAATTGTCAAAGTTTTTGATCTAAATTTTTAAAAATTATAAAATTGTCAAAGTTTTTGGTCTAACACGCCGTTGAAAGCGCATCTCATATGATATCAAAATTCCATATAATTTCTTTGCTTAATATATGATAAAATGTTTAAAATGATCCTTTGACTCAGCTCAATATATGAACATATGTATGGCTTGGGAAATTGTCAATAACTTTTTTGTTTGTTCTTTTATATAAATGTTTTATACCTCGTTGGTTAAAAATTTATCCAAATGTTAAGAAAAGATAATTTAAATGGCACAATTTTTGATAAAAACTAAAGAAGTTTTATTATTTACCTAATTTTACACTTTACAATAAATTTCCGACACCGATTATCGTTAACCGGTTGACTAAAATTTAACACCAGTTAGAGTTAGATACTATTGAATTAAATAAGACCCTTTTAAGCAAAATCGATATTTTTTTATTCACCTCTAATGCACATATCGAAGTATTTTCGAAATATCATAATTTAAATTTAAACCTATAAAAGCAATAAATAAAACCAACAACTTTACCGTGTATAGAAACATACCTATGCAGCTTTTACGTGTATTTGTATATCTCGTGGGGAGAGTATATCCAGATACGTGAAAATATTTTTACATTTTAAATGTCAGCTATCACAAATTAATTTATTTATATTAAAAGTACATACATTCATATTTAATGCAATACATACATAAATACGTATCGCAGATCATTTTTTAATGTTTGGTTTGCAAATATTAATATTTTATCTAGAAAATGTTTATAACATGTAAATTCTTTTATTTTCTCAATATTTACAATCTTAAAATTATAATTAAATATTTAATTTTGTTTCCTTCATTAGTAACATTTCCGTAATTTTACCCAAATCTTTTACATTTGCCGATTTTGTAGTTATGGTGTTTTATACTTTCACGGAAACAAATTTTTTAGCACCACATTTACTTCTTCTTTTTCAATATTTAATGTGTTATATGTTATGTATAAATGAATTTGCACAATTAAAAATTAAACATACTAAAACAATTTTATATTAAATTATATGTTAATGTTATGTTGTGTCATAACTATTTAATAAAGCTGCATCAACAGGTTCCATACAACTAGGGCAAGTTAGGCTACGCATTAGCCAATCATCTATACAGTTGACATGATAAATATGCATACATGGTAAATAGCGCACAGCCTCGTCTACACAGAAATCAATCATACAAATAACGCATTCACGGGATTTTTTTGAAGAACCATCGTAGGTCCCAATAGGTAAATGTTGGATAAGACCAATACGTTTGGCGATTTTAATTTGTTCCTCTTCCGATAAAGTTGCAACTTCAGAACGTCCGATCGAGGAAGAGGGGAAAAATACTGGTTGTATTAGTTCCTAAAAGTTAAAATAAATAAAATTAATAAAAAACTTGGATAAGAGCAGGTTTTTGTGTTGGAAATTAAATGTTATATAATAATCGGATTAGTTAATCTAAGAATAAATTTAATCTAATGTTAATCCCTATTTTTATGTTTATTGATTGAGTTGGCTAAGTAGAAATATTACTTATATGCCACGACTATTTTAATTCATGATCTTATACATAACCATTAATTATTTGTATTTGACCAAATTTATTAAGTTTCTCAGGATGGTTATAAAAGCTCTGATACACGGTAGTCAGATTTTACAACGTTGTCAGTAAAATGTGCATACAAAATTTAAGGACTCTAGCTAATGCAGTTTCTGAGATATGCAACTTTTAATTCTTATTTTGGGTGTGGGCGTGGCACCTCGCCCACTTGAAATATCGAAATAAAAAGTAGCCTATAGTTAACACGGTGATGTGATTGAAGGCAAGTACATCCACGCTCGCTTACACATAGGGAGTTAAAGAAGTACATACAATTTCTCTTACAAAGAAGTTGTTTAGTAAGCTAGAATACGAACCAGGGACTTCGGTTTGTTAGCCAAATGTTCTTCACACTGCACCTCTGCTTAGCTATTTTATTGCGCATCAAATAATGGTTTTCACATACGAATTTCATTTAATTTTGTTTTCTTTTTTGTAAAACACAATTCTTAATACGCATTTAAATAAAATGCGCAAAGAAAATGACAAAGCCGATGAAGTACTTCTGTATCAGATTAAAAAAGTCATTACTATAGTACTTCTAAGTAATGCAGACGGTAAGTAGTAGTCATTGAAAAGTAAGTGGTTATGGAAGTGCAACCCATTACCGAGTTTTTGCTGGGTTATTTTGAAAAATATTCTAATAAATATATTTTATTACATAAAATATATCTATATATTCGACATATTTTACACGGCAGTTTCAAAACTAAATTTTCAGTTTTTTTAAATCTTTGTTAAACAAAAATTAGGTCAATACCTCTAATAGTTTAGCTGTACCTACGATTTGAATTCTGGAAATTTCGCGAAAAATATAAATAATTTTTTTGTAATATTTTAGAAAATATGTCCTAATTCTTTACTGTTATACATTTCAAACAAAATTTTACGGACGGCCACATTTACTAAAATTACAGGAATTTAACCTCTGAAAAATTTGAATAATATAATAATTTCCCAGATGTACGAAGTTTTGTATTAAATTCATATGGGAGATGCCAAGGTCCCATTGAAAGTTCGCCCATTTTTCTCTAAATGTTCACATGAATGTCAAAGTTTCTCATAAAAAATTTAAAATTTGAATAGCTCTAATAATTTCTCAGATATACGAAATACATACCATAAGAAATACATACCATAAGATTTTTTTCAAAAATTTTAAAAATACACAGTAAGAAATTTCAGTATTTTTTTAACTTGTTGCTTATAGTTTTTGAAAAACCGCGAATTAGTAAAATTAAAAAAAAAATTTTGAATTCTACGAGCTTGATTTATTACGGAATGCAATTAAAAAATTATAGTTTGAAGGAGTTAAATATTTATAGAGTGATGCATTTTGAAATAATGCTAAATTAATTTAAATTTAACACAAAAAGTTCACAAAACCTAAAAAAATTTTAAAATTCAGTTTAAATTGTAGGTAGTCTACTGCAACGTAAGTTCAGATAAAATGCACCGTATCATATTAAAACATCAGAAAGAATATTCATTGTAATTTTTCCCATAAAATAAACGTATTAGATTTTAGAAAAGGTAATGAAATAAAAAACATATTTTATTTCCCTCGTTTAAAAGCATTCTGTTTTATTTTTTGCAATAGATCGTATTGGGTCTATACTAGTATTAATTCCCAAACAGTACTATACCTAAATTTAAAATTAATTTTCGAAATTTTTACATTTCTTGAAGTTTTAGTTTTAAATTCAACTTATTTTACCTGTCCATCAAGATACTTTGATATTTAAGCCCCGTTTAAAACCACCAAGAACGGGTTGAATTGCCAAAGCGTGAAATATTGCTCAAAATCGGGGCCAAAAATCGGTGGATTATTGTTATCTATAAGCGGATTCAAAACTTCTTCGGCTCGAAGTCTTTTCAAGAACTAATTTTTTAAGTAATTTAGCAATGTTAAGCAATTTCTTTCACTGTTTTAAGTTTTTATTAAAGAAAACACACGTTAACATAAAGAACCGAGGAAACAGTATATTTTAATATTGGGAATATCATTTACAATTTTTACAAATTTTTAAAAATAAATACAAAACGCAGTTTAAGAAATCTCAGCTTATGTCCCCAGTGTATAACTGTGAATCGTTTCTATTATTTTTTCCAATGCGAAATTTTTTAAATACCAATAAAATACGATGGAGCAAAAAAACTTACAAACTCCATTTATCATAGGAAAGTAGACCTAAATACCTTTTATTTAAGATACAAATCATCAAATTGTAACGGGTACTTTTTGAGAAAATTTAGTTTTCACCACTATATAAAGTCGTTTCTATTATTTTTCCACCATATGTCTTGCTTGTGCAAAATTTAATTTAGCTCTAGTAATTCTCAGATATACGATTTTTTGTATTATTTTGTTTCCAAATGTTCCTTTTATGTTAATTTTCAGATTCTAGTTCTAATAGTTTCTAGATAAGCGAAATTTTTGTATTTAATGCATATGGGAGGTTCTACCCCCTCTATTGCTAGTCCGCCAATTTATTGCCCAAATATTCAAATGACTGTCAACATTCCGCCCATATGTTCATGTGGATGTCAACGATGTCCATACAAAATTTGAGGACTGTAGCTGATGTTCTGAGATATGTGATTTTAAATACTTAATATGCATGTGGGCGTGGCACTATGCCCACATGAAATTTAAATTTTATAAGTTTCAAACAGTTCCTTCCAGACATACAGTAAGACACTGTGAATATATATATATATATATATATATATATATATATATATATATAGATATATATATATATATATATGTATGTATATATATATATATATATATATATATATATATATATATATATATATATATATATATATATATATATATATATATATATATATATATATATATATATATACATATATATATATATATATATACATATATATATATATATATATACAGTGGTGGAAAAAATAATAGAAACGAATGAATAGAAAATCAAAATATACTGCTTCCTCGGTTCTTTATGTTTACGTGTGTTTTTTTTCAACGCCTGCTTGACCATATGAGCCCTGGCGGCTGAATTGGAGCCACGACTTTCAAATTTTCTTTAATAAAAAATTAAAACAGTGAAAGAAATTGTTTAACATTGTTAAATTACTTAAAAAATTAGTTCTTGAAAAGATTTCGAACCGAAGATGTTTTGAATCCGCTTATAGATAACGATAATCCACCGATTTTTGGCCCCGATTTTGAGCAATATTTCACATTTTGGCAATTCAACCCGTTCTTGACGTTTAAAAATGAACTTAAATATCAAAGTATCTTGATGGATAGGTAAAACAAGATGAATTTAAAACTAAAATTTCAAGATATGTAAAAATTTCGAAAATTAATTTCAAATTTAGGTATAGTACTGTTCAGGAATTAATACTAGTATAGACCCAATAAGATCTACTGCAAAAAATAAAACAGAATGTTTCTAAACGAGGGAAATAAAATATGTTTTTTATTTCATTACCTTTTCTAAAATCTAATACGTTTATTTTATGGAAAAAATTACAAAGAATATTCTTTCTGATGTTTTAATATGATAAGGTGCACTTTATCTGAACTTACGTTACAGTAGACTACCTAAAATTCAAACCGAATTTTAAAATTTTTTAGGTTTTGTGAACTTTTTGTAATAAATTTAACTTATTTTAGCATTATTTCACAAGTCCATCAATATGCTTTGATATTTAAGCTCCTTTTTAACCACCAAGAACAGGTCGAATTGTAAAATAGCGAAATATTGCTCGAAATTTGGCACAAAATTCTGTGGGTTGTCCTTAGCTATAAGTGAGTTCAAAACTTTTTCTTCTCGAAATCTTCTCAAAAACTAATTTTTTAGATAATTTAACCGTTAGAAGACATTTCTTTCAATATCTGAAATTTTTATTTAAGAAAACTTGAAAGTCGGGACTCTGATTCAGTTTTCAAGTTTGGAAAAAACAAAAGTTAACATAAAAATTAAAGTAAAAAGTAACTTTTATATAAAGAATTTCATTCATAATTGAAATTTTTAAAAATAAGTACAAAACGTAGTTTAAGAAATCTCATTTTTCCAATGCCATATTTATTAAATACCAATAAAGTAAAGTTATATATATATATATATATATATATATATATACTGAAAATAATTCATGCTCAACTTTACGAAAAAAAATGTCGTAACTTCTATTTTAGTAATACTTACAAAAATGTCGTGAATAATACGAAATATTATTTAATAAAACCCTTTTCTATTTTTACGAAATTACGAAAACCTTTCGTAATATTTCTTTCTTAAATTTTAGAGAAATTAAACATAATGATATTAATTATATTTCATTAAATAAAACTACAACATTTTTATAAAATTTAAGAAAAAGTATAATATAATTCACGAACTATTTTCATAAAAAAAAAATTAAATTCGTGTGGAGAATAATTTTGAACTAAAATTAGAAAAATTATTTTAAAATTAACAAACATGTTTGCATAAATTAATATTTCGTAAATTTTATCATATTTATTCAAAATTCACTTTTTTCAATTTATGCAAATTAATTTTTCCAAGATTATTTTGCATTGTACTATTGCCGGAGTCAAAGTTGGACATTTTGGTCATACATGGTTTTATTCCAATGAGTGTAACCTATTGGTCCTAGAAAAAATTGTCCACGGGAGTTCAGATAGGTATTTCTTTATTCTTTCCAAAAATATTTTTTTTTAATTTAAAATCTTTATACCCACCATCAAAAAAGATGGAGGGTATATTGCTTTTGTCAATCCGTTTGTAACACATCGAAATATTGGTCGTAGACCCACAAAAGTATATATATATATATCTAAGGCGATCTAGACATATCCGTCCGTCTGCTGAAAGCACGATAGGGTTCGAACGGAAAGAGCTAGCTAGTTAAAATTTTTCATAAATATTCCTTATATAGGTTTGTTTGGTATTGCAAATGGGCAACATCGCATAGCCCCCATACAAGTGGCCCCCCGTAAAACAACTTTAACAGTCATAACTACCTAACTTAACCTTAACTGTTTCATAATTATAGCGCACTCTTTTAAATAAGTTGAAACAATATTGAAAAATGTTAATTAATTTTGAAAAATTGCCACTTATTGTTGTCTATGCTTCTAAATGCAACTTATTGTTATGAAAGGACAGTTGTCTATGCTTCTAAATGTTATTTAATTTGAAGTGGCAAATTTTAAGCAGTTGTTGCTGATATGTGTCTTGTAGTACTAGTAAATTTCTTTATGTCAAAATATGCCCCTAATTGGTCAATAGTCCAATTTTTTTTAATGAGGATTATTTCTAGTGACATTGGAGATAACCTTCAAATGACATTTTAAAATTTTTTCCCCAGGTAAACAACAATCTGACCCTCTAACATGGGTCACTTTTTGGCAGATTTAAGATTGTGATGATACAAATTGTAATAATTTTATCAAATTTCACTATAAAACCTTAAAAAACTTGCTTCTAATGTTTAATCTTAATCTAAGGAATAATAACACATCATTACTGTGATCTGAATATGTTTAATTCTACACAAGCTAAAACTCACATGTAATATACAAAATTTAAGAACTAATCCGTTAATATCTAATATCGTAATACATCGATTTGATAATAATTTTGTATACCTCTATTTTCCATTTTCTGCAAATAAAATTTTCATTTACTGAAAATACAATTACCATTTAAAAGAATTTTAAAATCATTTTTCTTGGTGGTGTTTCAGTTAGCACAGGTGCATGTCTTAGAGCGGGTTTTTGAGATGGTAATCAAATGCCAATTAATAATCAGATTAGTTAATCTAAAAATAAATTTAATCTTATGTTAATCCCCTTTGATGTTTTTGAGTACAAGATTAAACTTCGCAGTGTTGCCATACAAAACAACAGAAAACTTCACTGTTTGTTATCAAAACAATGCATATTTTATAAAAAAGAAGAAGACAATTGTAAATTTAATATGAAAATTAATGAAAACTTAAATTAAAAACAAAAAAAAATGTATTTTGAAGTGTTCATAATTTATACTAATCAATAAATAGAATATTTTAATGTTTATATTTATAAAAATTTTATTAATTTTTTTGCATCAGCTGTTTACACTTTTGCATTTCGTGCTTAAGATTTAACCACCTCCATTGGGCGCTTAAACTTGCAAACAAAATTAACTAATTGGTACTCAAAAACATCTTTCGAGGATTAATTTTAATTTAATCGCTAATCTTTCACCTAAAGATTGGCCCTTAGCATCCTTTCTCTTGGCCAATTATCTTTTTTTAAGGATATGAAAATACTAGGATCACTAAATTTTAACCTTTTGTAGAAAATATTATCATATTTTTGTGCCGATTTAAACATAGGCCTAGATTAAATATTAAAAACGCTCAATGCTATCGCGCGAAATTTAGAAATTTTGGATCTATCAAGGAAATATTCTCAAATAACATTGACTAAATTGTTATCAAATGTTTATAAATTATATTATGATTGATTGATTACCGATTCATGTCTTCAATATTGAAAATAGCTGCATAAATTGATTGTAAAATGCTAAAAAATAAATTTGGTAAAAAAACCCAAAGTGTTCGCTACACTTTGGCAACTCAATACCAATTGGGACCAAATGGGTCTTAAAATATAGGGGCAGTAGTATTTCATCATCCCGAGATCCAATGTTGAAAAACATTTCATATAAGAATATATTATTGCCAATTTGATTATAAATGCGCTATAATTTTGAATCAATAATTAAGGACTTGTTTCGTAAAATATTTTCTAACGTAAAATATTTTCTAAATTTATTTTAAAATAAATTTCAATATTGTTTTAATAAACTGATCTATATGCTTTTATTTACCGCAAACAAAATTTTCTTATCTTAAGTTTTTTTTTAATGGTATAAAAAGAGAAAATAATAAATAGAAAGTGCGCTATATATTTGAGCAGTACTTTAAATAACTTTTATATGCATCAAAATTTCTCTACCAAATTTTATGGGGATCGGTCCATAACAGATCCTACACCCTACATAAAGTCTCCTTCAGGAAATGACATTAATACTCATTACCGACCATAATTGACCCTACCCCCCCACATAAGGTCACCTTCAAAAATTGATTTTAACGCTCATTACTGACTTAAAAATACGAGTATAGCGGAGAAATTCGAAATAAACAACTTTTATAGAAACGTAATCTTTCTACCGAATTTAATTCGGATGGGTCGGTAACCTATCCTACCCCCTATTAAGGTCCCCTTATAAATATGAGTACAGCGATGAAATTTGATAAAAAATAAAATTTTTTGAGGATCGGTCCATACTTCATACTACAAGCTCGAGTTCATAGTTTTATTATATTCTTCAATTTATTTATTTATTTTCTTCAATATTTCGCCATCCTCTGGATAGCATCTTCAGGAATCTACAATTATTTTATTAACAAAAAACATTTATTAAACCACTGTTTCAAGAACAATAACAAACAAAACATTTTCACTTACAAAATGAGTAACAATAAACAAATAATAAAACCGTCACAATGCTTTTACATTTAATATTGCTCTAATTATCATAATCTTATTTTATTTATTATATGTCTGTAACTCTGCGTGCAGTTTTCCGTGTCCGTTTTGTAGTTCATTTTCTTTTCCCCTTTCACATTGACAATATGCAGCATCTCCAACATATATCGTTTGTTGTCCTTATCTTCCCTCTGTAAGATTCCAATGTTGTCCAAGTTGGGAATGTGGTCCCTCTCTGCACATGAGTGCAGTTTTTTGTGTACTTAATTTATCTTCGTCTCCCAGCTATTCTTGTCCTTAATTTATTCTTGGTTGTTCCTATATATACCTGTTCACATGCTCCTGAGCCGTCACCATTGCATTTTATTTTACATATGCGGTTCGCATTATCCATTCTATCGATCATACTCTCAGTATTAGAAAATAATTGTCTTAGTGCATTGTTTGTCGTTAAAGCTATCTTATATCTTTCCCTATTGTATATTCCTGAGTTTTCCAGTCTCTCAGATATTCCAGGTACATATGTCATCGATTTGTATATCACAGGTTCTGCCCCATCCTTCCTGCATTTCTCTTTATTGTCCTTAAGTATATTTTCAATGATGTCCATTGGGAATGCATTCATTAATAGTACCCCAATTATACTATCTTTGTTGTTCTCATGGAACTTTTCGTCGCTTATTGTCAATACTCTTTCAATAACATTACTGGCTGCATTCATTATTACATGTTTGGTCTGGCAGGAGTAGAAATCGATAATGCGTCCCGATGCTGTCGGTTTTTATACCAATCCATAATATTGCCCACTTTATTTACCAGAGGTAACTAGTTAGTTGGAAATGCGGTAATGTAACTAGTGAAAGCTGCAAATCGAGATATGTTAGACGCTTTCTTGGCTGTGATTTTAACAATTTCATTCATTCAATTTACCTGTGCAACTTTGTTCTCGGTTTAATTTTTTATATACGTCTAGAAATCCACAAATTTGTATACCTAGGATTCGAAAAATGTTGGTCAGAGTGGTTCGTAAATGGAACTTTTTGCCCTAGAACTTCCTGTGTTTTCCAATAATGCATTCCTCCTAAAACTGTTATTGACTTTTTCTAACATATGATTTAGTTCTACAACTATTTTTCTTCAACAAACTTACAATTCTATGCAAACAAAAATGTTCTATTCACCCCGTTATTCCCCTTTAAAGGTGGACTTACAAAAAAATATTTTTCTAGTTCCATAATGCCACAAATCACAATTAATTGAGATTGAACAATATTTACATTAGGTACTAACTTAGTACCAAAACATAATTACCCGTTTAGAACATTTTATACAACAAACACAAAATTCCCTTTTTTATCCATTTTATAAAATAAAACCCTTATAACTTTTGCATTTTTGAAGATAATTCAACAAAATTTGGTATATGATCTTTTGAAGCACCAAAGACGAAGACAGTTAAACGTTTTGGAAATCGGTCCAAACAAATATCACTTTTTAGCTCATAATTCTGTAAATTATAATACTATCCCTTCCAAAATCGGCAAAATCTAAAATGTATATAAGCCTAAACCATAATGCCGATTTTCATAACGATTGGACCTCATTTCACCCTAGTTCCATTGAAAGTTTAATTTCAAAAAAACACTTAAACGTTCGTAACTCACTTATAAGCACTAGTATTAAATTTGGCACAAAAAAGTTTTATATGAATAAAAATCCCAATATAGTATTCTCTGAATGAAGCAGAATTACAAAATTGTTTTCCAAGTTTTTACCAAATCTATACCACCCTGAAGGCGTACGAACGACACATACAATCGTATGGAATTGCCCATATGTAGATCTATCTATGTTCCAAACCTCAAGAAAATCGGTCCAGCCGTTTAGGCGTGATTAAATTATTTATAATTTTATTTATAATTTTGGAGTATTAACATTCACTTTTATTTATAAACATTAATAATTTTCTTTCTTGTGTAAACATGTGTAGTATATTTACACTCACCAGTTCCTACAAAATGATATAAAGTTTTTATTGCTCGAGGACTGGTTCAATTCGCCTGACATCAAATACCACTTTTCACTTAGAGATTTGACATTTTAAGCTTATTTGCTTATACTCTCAAGATAAAATTGGGAGATATGTATATTGTAAAACTAGGAATAGGGCTAAAACTGTTGTTTGGAATGCAAAAAGGTAAGTAATGTTTTGCCTCTAAAGTGTTTTACAATTATTTTTCCTTTTATACAAACGCATTTTTCAATAAAACTTTTTGTATCTTCTGAATAACATTTTAACTTATTCTGCATTTTCTATGAATTGGAAGGTCGCTAAGGTGGTTCCTATTAGTAAAAATGGGAATGAATGCAGTTTTAGACCATATATATATATATATATATATATATATGGTCTAAAACTGCATTCATTCCCATTTTTATATATATATATATATATATATATATATATATATATATATATATATATATATATTACCTAAGATCGTGAACATGTGATTTAGGTGTTGTTGTGCGTGGCTCATAATAAAATTATAATTTTTTTATTATATAGTCTTTAATAAAATAATTAACTAAATAATTTTTAAAAATTGTCCAAATATTTTATTCAACACCAAATGTATGTTCTGTCATACTTAATACTAAAATATGAAAAAGATGAAATTAAAGGACACAGGTTTAAATGAAAATTTTTTTGAATGTAATTGGGATATTGGCTTGAAATTTTTTGTAAAGGGTCGAGAATTTCCATATCTAACTAAAAAATGATATTAAGGGATAAATATGGACTAAATTGTTGTAGCTATCTGCGACCCTATTAAAATTTTGATATAAATCATAGTTTTAGAAATTTAACAAATATGTAATATAAGACAAAATCTTTATTTATGAACAAAACTCAATGAAATTTTCAACGCTTGTTAAATTTGTCATTTCAAATAAGAAAATGCAAAAAAAAATGAAAAGGTCAAAGGGCATCCCGCAATTCCCAAAAATAGGAATGAAAATCCCAAAAATGGGATTTTTTACATTTTTGCCCATAGGGTCCATATTTCTTTCAGGGCTGGGAAAATACTTTTGGAGTAAATATAAAACATATTGAGGTTTCCAAAACTCCTTTCAGTTTTCTGATCCCAGCTTTGGGATTTTAGAACATGTCGCCCAAAGTTGAAGTTTTGATAAAAAATAGGTCATATTCGGAAGGACGCAGTGGCAACATTTTCAAAAAATAGGACAAGTTTTTTACGCCAAAGCGTTCTGCGTAAAGATACCTTTTAGAAAACTATAAAATTGTTATATGTTCTTAAAGAAAATTTTATTTTATTAGTAAAAGAGTTAAGACACATTTTTGGCAAAAAAACGACAAAAATCTAAAATTTTTTGAATTTTTAAATTAAAAAACGTACATTTTTCGATCTGTAAATGATATTGATCTGAAATTTTTTGTATATTATTGGAAATTTTGTTGTCTAACTAACAAGAAAAAATTGAGTCCATTACGCCCGGTATTCAAAAAAAGGCGGACCAATTTATGGTAAATTTTGTATCACTAAATTTTTAAATGCCTAATAATGTCCAAGCATGTTTTTTCAAGATCTCGTCGAGCGCTTTCAGAAAATATAAAAATCTTTGTATTTGGGTGAAAAATAAAAAAATGGCACGAGTTTAAAAATTTTACATGTCGCACAGTGGTATAGGAAAAAAAAAAGAGGGAAATAATTCGGTAACTTCTAAACGGTTAATCCGATTTTAATGAAATTTGGTATGCACAAAGAGGAGGTGTTGTCGAGTTTAGGTTTTGAATTTGGACCTTATAGGCCAACCAGGGGCCCGGCGGGGGGTCCTCAAATTAGGACACCTCGGCTATGTTAAATTTTTAAAACGATCCTATTTCTTCATTTGAGTTCCGATTTAAAAAAAATTTCGTATATAGAATCTCCTCATCGAGCACTATAAAAAATGTCGTCGTAGCAGTAAATTATCTCTTATAGTTTAGGAGATATTCGCATTTGAATATTAAAATTTTAAAATTTTTACCGTCCTTACTTTAGTTTTTTTGATAATAGCAGGTCCAAATATTTCCGATTTTCGCCATTTTTTTTATTTGCTTAACAACAAGTTTATATACCAAGCAGTGAAAGAATTATGTAAAAATCATGACTGAGTCCAAAGTTATAGGCATTTAAATTTAAAAAATTAAAAAAAGGCGATTTTTTGACGTTTTTTTGGGAAAAAAGTATCTTTTTCTTTTTAAGTTATCTAAAAAGTTTCTAAGAAGATGTATATAGAATTTATACTTTTTGGAAAGCTGACTTTACATAAAATACGATAAATGAAACAAAACCTAAAAATTTTTGATACCGAGGGGACCAGGTCCATCCAAAAAAACCCTATTTTTTATGGAAAATTAAATTTTGAGCAAAAATTCTCAAATCGCATAGTCGATATCAAATTATAGTGACCTGTTTTATATGACCCAATAAGTTCTTAATCATTTTGTAACGGGTTTCGATAACCCCGCCCCTGGTATGGATATAATAGGCAAAAAACCAAAAAATCCCATTTTTGGGATTTTTTAAAACTTTTTTGGGAATTCCGGGATTTCTAATAAGAAAATTCGAAATTTTTATTTAATTTTGGATTTTGAGTAAAAAAATCTACCTAACTGTAAAATTTCATCAAAAAATATTCATAAATAAAATTTTTATTGCAATTTGAAAAATTTGTATCTTCGCAAAAACTGAATAAAAAACATTTTTTAATTTTTTTTTAAAAAAGTATTCCGCGAATTTTTTAATTTTCAAAAATTATATACAGTTTTGAAAAATAGACAAAATTACCTTTCCATTGATATATAACATGCCTACCTAATGTTTTTTAAGTGACAAATTAATTAGGGAAAACTCAACATCTTTTAGAAAATTTACCTAGCACTATTATTTTCATCCATATATGTAACAAATTTAAGAGTTAACCTTATGGATGAAAATAATAGTGCTAGGCAAATTTTCTAAAAGATGTTGAGTTTTCCCTAATTAATTTGTCACTTAAAAAACATTAGGTAGGCATGTTATATATCAATGGAAAGGTAATTTTGTCTATTTTTCAAAACTGTATATAATTTTTGAAAATTAAAAAATTCGCGGAATACTTTTTTTAAAAAAAATTAAAAAATGTTTTTTATTCAGTTTTTGCGAAGATACAAATTTTTCAAATTGCAATAAAAATTTTATTTATGAATATTTTTTGATGAAATTTTACAGTTAGGTAGATTTTTTTACTCAAAATCCAAAATTAAATAAAAATTTCGAATTTTCTTATTAGAAATCCCGGAATTCCCAAAAAAGTTTTAAAAAATCCCAAAAATGGGATTTTTTGGTTTTTTGCCTATTATATCCATACCAGGGGCGGGGTTATCGAAACCCGTTACAAAATGATTAAGAACTTATTGGGTCATATAAAACAGGTCACTATAATTTGATATCGACTATGCGATTTGAGAATTTTTGCTCAAAATTTAATTTTCCATAAAAAATAGGGTTTTTTTGGATGGACCTGGTCCCCTCGGTATCAAAAATTTTTAGGTTTTGTTTCATTTATCGTATTTTATGTAAAGTCAGCTTTCCAAAAAGTATAAATTCTATATACATCTTCTTAGAAACTTTTTAGATAACTTAAAAAGAAAAAGATACTTTTTTCCCAAAAAAATGTGAAAAAATCGCCTTTTTTTAATTTTTTAAATTTAAATGCCTATAACTTTGGACTCAGTCATGATTTTTACATAATTCTTTCACTGCTTGGTATATAAACTTGTTGTTAAGCAAATAAAAAAAAATGGCGAAAATCGGAAATATTTGGACCTGCTATTATCAAAAAAACTAAAGTAAGGACGGTAAAAATTTTAAAATTTTAATATTCAAATGCGAATATCTCCTAAACTATAAGAGATAATTTACTGCTACGACGACATTTTTTATAGTGCTCGATGAGGAGATTCTATATACGAAATTTTTTTTAAATCGGAACTCAAATGAAGAAATAGGATCGTTTTAAAAATTTAACATAGCCGAGGTGTCCTAATTTGAGGACCCCCCGCCGGGCCCCTGGTTGGCCTATAAGGTCCAAATTCAAAACCTAAACTCGACAACACCTCCTCTTTGTGCACACCAAATTTCATTAAAATCGGATTAACCGTTTAGAAGTTACCGAATTATTTCCCTCTTTTTTTTTTCCTATACCACTGTGTGTCGTAGGTACCCTACTTTGAGCCGCCACAGCGCCGTCCCTGGGGTATCTGCAGGGTTCATCTTCAAAACTTAAACTCGAATACTCCTTGGCTACGCTCACGCCAAATTTTATCCCGATCGGATCAGCCGTTTAGAAATGCCAGATTTATTTCCAAAAAATTTCGATTCTGCCCCACTGTGCAATGTGCTTATAAAGAAAATCTTATATATTCATTGTTAGTGAATATAAAAAAATTACTAGTAAGAGTGTTTATTCGCCCATGCCGAATCTTATATATCCGCCATCAAATCATTGCCGAAAAGGAATTATATCTAGCTCTAAGCAAAAATGTCGCAAAATATCTATTAAAAAAATTGTTTTTTAATTAAAAAAAAAAAATCGTATGTGACAATATCGTGAAGTTTTTTCATATAACATGACTTTTAATAGCCACGGATATATGGCATATATGTGAAAAGTGCTTATATCAAGAAATGGGCTATAAATTAATCTTTTTATATGAAATTGATTGACAGAGACATTTAAATCTAATAAAATTGACAATGTCACTAATGTGACTATAACAGTGATGACTATAAACGAAAACTACTGTAATTATATATAATAAATGTAATTAGAAATTAAAAATAAATTATATTTACATATGCATACATAAGTGCCCCCCCAGCCGAATAAATTATTACCAAATATAATTAAAGAAAAAAAATTCTTAACACTAATCAAACCCATAAAAAATCGGAAATATAATATAACACATAATTTTGAGTATAACTTTGTTATTAATTGTAATAAGTGGAGCGAAAAATTTTTTCCTTGTGTTTTTTTTATTGAAAATGAGCAAAATAGGTCTCATCGGAAAAAGTTATGAATCCAAATTTGAAAAAATTCAAAAAAAATTAAGCTTTTTTTACATATTGTTAATGTAATTTTCCAAAAAAAAAAAAAAAAACAGTGGAATATAGTGGCGTCATCGGTCCACAATTTCATATACCTCCCATACGAAATAACGATATCCATACAAAATTTGGGGCAAATATTACTTTTGTACTCAGAAATCTTATTTTAAAATTTGTTCACGATCAGTCCTTATTTAGTCATAGCACCCATACAAGTTCCCTTCCCGAAATTCACTTAAACGCAGATAACTCATTGCTAAATATTGCTTTTATATACAAAAATTTTATTGTAAAATTTTTTTAATCGGTACACATAGTTCCCATTAGGGTTGTCAATTATTCGTGTTTATAATTATTCGAATAAAAACTACTACTATATTTTTTCATTCGAATAGTCGATTAAATTTTAAAAATTATTCGATTATTCGAACGAATAACGAATCAAAGTTTTTATTCGAATAATTTAACAAAATATAAATAAAATTTGCCAACACAACATTTATAATTACAGTAGGGCCTTGGTTATCCGTGATTCGATTATCCGGCAACATCAGTTATCCGGGATGGAAAAATTAATTTTTTTGCATGGACTTAATTTTATTTTGGATTGACTTAAATTGTTCTACACCGTTTAACCGTGATTACCTCTATTATCCGTGATTATAAGCAAAATTCTATTATTTTTTAACAAACATGCATAATTAGAACAAATCGAAAAGGGGAATTCCCTTGAAACGATAATACAAAATTGAAAAATAAGAGACAAACAACATTATATGATTATTTTTAGAAATAACATAACATGAAATCCTTATCTACTGTTTTCTGGCAAAATTATTTTTTTCTATTTTTGAAACATGTATGAATATAAAATTCTTGAGTTATTTAGTTTTTATATAAATATATAATATAACATATTATGTACATATTCATTTCTTCAGCGGTTTAGTTTTGTGCGTGAAAGGTTTAATTAATTAAAATTTAACAATTAACCGGAAAATCGATTATACAGAGTGTTTGCGGGCCCAACTATTATGGAAAATCGACTGCATTTGGATCTCAGCTTATTTTAAATTTCTCAACGGATTTAAAAGTGAAAGCTGAGGCCTTTATAATGATATATACAAAGTTTAACTAATCTGTTTTGCAGAAGTTTACAAACTATTTTATATAAGAAAATCGTACTATTTATTAATGTATTAGAAACAGACCACTATCGGGCCCGCTGTGCGCTGCTTATCATGGAAGAAAAAAGTTTGTTAGTAAAAAAAACAACATAATGTACACTGAATGTATTATCTTTCAATTTTCTGAAACTCAGTTTCCGTAATTCCTAAGAATTTACCAGTCAGTGTTCATAAGAAATGTTCCGCTTGACCAAGAACACTAAGCCCAGATAGAATTGGCTTAGTGTTTCAATGTTTCCGACATATTCTCTGTCTGGTATGCGATCAGGCGTTTATAGCCTTTCAATGTGTCCAGTATACATTGATAACGTGTCCTATAACCGCTTTTGGCCAGTTCACCTAAGTTATGAGCCGTTCGGTTGTAAGTGCCGCCTCATATCTTAAATAAGTTTCAATGGGTGGAATGGGTGGAAATTATACTCACAAGGAAAAAATTTTTCGCTCCACTTATTACAATTAATAACAAAGTTATACTCAAAATTATGTGTTATATTATATTTCCGATTTTTGATGGGTTTGATTAGTGTTAAGAATTTTTTTTCTTTAATTATATTTGGTAATAATTTATTCGGCAGGGGGGGCACTTATGTATGCATATGTAAATATAATTTATTTTTAATTTCTAATTACATTTATTATATATAGTTACAGTAGTTTTCGTTTATAGTCATCACTGTTATAGTCACATTAGTGACATTGTCAATTTTATTAGATTTAAATGTCTCTGTCAATCAATTTCATATAAAAAGATTAATTTATAGCCCACTTCTTGATATAAGCACTTTTCACATATATGCCATATATCCGTGGCTATTAAAAGTCATGTTATATGAAAAAACTTCACGATATTGTCACATACGATTTTTTTTTTAATTAAAAAACAATTTTTTTAATAGATATTTTGCGACATTTTTGCTTAGAGCAAGATATAATTCCTTTTCGGCAATGATTTGATGGCGGATATATAAGATTCGGCATGGGCGAATAAACACTCTTACTAGTAATTTTTTTATATTCACTAACAATGAATATATAAGATTTTCTTTATAAGCACATTGCACGGTGGGGCAGAATCGAAATTTTTTGGAAATAAATCTGGCATTTCTAAACGGCTGATCCGATCGGGATAAAATTTGGCGTGAGCGTAGCCAAGGAGTATTCGAGTTTAAGTTTTGAAGATGAACCCTGCAGATACCCCAGGGACGGCGCTGTGGCGGCTCAAAGTAGGGTACCTACGACATGTAAAATTTTTAAACTCGTGCCATTTTTTTATTTTTCACCCAAATACAAAGATTTTTATATTTTCTGAAAGCGCTCGACGAGATCTTGAAAAAACATGCTTGGACATACTTATCTCTTATAATATCCGAGTATTAGGCATTTAAAAATTTAGTGATACAAAATTTACCATAAATTGGTCCGCCTTTTTTTGAATACCGGGCGTAATGGACTCAATTTTTTCTTGTTAGTTAGACAACAAAATTTCCAATAATATACAAAAAATTTCAGATCAATATCATTTACAGATCGAAAAATGTACGTTTTTTAATTTAAAAATTCAAAAAATTTTAGATTTTTGTCGTTTTTTTGCCAAAAATGTGTCGTAACTCTTTTACTAATAAAATAAAATTTTCTTTAAGAACATATAACAATTTTATAGTTTTCTAAAAGGTATCTTTACGCAGAACGCTTTGGCGTAAAAAACTTGTCCTATTTTTTGAAAATGTTGCCACTGCGTCCTTCCGAATATGACCTATTTTTTATCAAAACTTCAACTTTGGGCGACATGTTCTAAAATCCCAAAGCTGGGATCACAAAACTGAAAGGAGTTTTGGAAACCTCAATATGTTTTATATTTACTCCAAAAGTATTTTCCCAGCCCTGAAAGAAATATGGACCCTATGGGCAAAAATGTAAAAAATCCCATTTTTGGGATTTTCATTCCTATTTTTGGGAATTGCGGGATGCCCTTTGACCTTTTCATTTTTTTTTTGCATTTTCTTATTTGAAATGACAAATTTAACAAGCGTTGAAAATTTCATTGAGTTTTGTTCATAAATAAAGATTTTGTCTTATATTACATATTTGTTAAATTTCTAAAACTATGATTAATATCAAAATTTTAATAGGGTCGCAGATAGCTACAACAATTTAGTCCATATTTATCCCTTAATATCATTTTTTAGTTAGATATGGAAATTCTCGACCCTTTACAAAAAATTTCAAGCCAATATCCCAATTACATTCAAAAAAATTTTCATTTAAACCTGTGTCCTTTAATTTCATCTTTTTCATATTTTAGTATTAAGTATGACAGAACATACATTTGGTGTTGAATAAAATATTTGGACAATTTTTAAAAATTATTTAGTTAATTATTTTATTAAAGACTATATACAATAAAAAATTATAATTTTATTATGAGCCACGCACAACAACACCTAAATCACCCCACACAAACCACCTTTTCTGCCCACCGAAATATAAAACACAATTTAATACAATATCATCAGTTAGTATAATAGCTTTTTTTATTTGAACTGTTTATCTTAAACATAATACAATTAATTCTTACAACCTACTTATATAGTTAATTCCTAACACTACTTATTTTCTATAAAATAATCTGTCATATCGGTATATGTACATATCCAGAAGGTAATATAAGTCCTTTAAATCTTCCTTGTTTTGAGATGATAGAGTTTCATAACAAATCCATCTTTTTCGCATAGTTGAAAGAACAGGATCAGAAGATAGAAGTTAACTATTAAAAATATCTTCATTCTGTGATTGCCTGAAGCATTTTCTTGAGCTGAATAGTTGAACATGCTTAAAATCTCGATTCCTCGCTTCCTGGGCTTCTTCTGTTAACTCTCCAAGTTTAAGAATATTCGATTCAATTATTATTTGACCATGACACAATACTTTGTGTACTGTTGGTGTTAGTTCCCTCCATGGATACAGAGATACAAGTAATTTAGAAATTTCAGATGTATATTCCACAAATCGATTTCCATTAATTTTATGTTTACTATTCAGTGCCATTAAAATAGTGTTAACTCTTCGAAGCAACTCCTTGTCGATTCCAGTTATTTTTGAAGTAATTTTGATGTAATCTTCATTGTAGATTTATTAAATATGGTACTTAAAATCTGAGAAGTTTACTTATATATCAATTCTTGTCATTTCCGATACAGGTATTCCAAAGTAAAAAATTACGAATTGTCTACCTATTAACATTTAGGACTATATTACTATAACCTGTAATTCAGTCATTGATATTTCTTATTAGTGAATGAATCGAAATTATCATTACCTGTATATTTTTACCTACATGATCATAAACGAAACAGAACGAAATGATCTGTCGAAAAAATTTAGGTAAAAAATAGTTATAAATTTCAATTATAAGGATAAGCAAACAAATAGAAAATAGGTAAATATATGATTTAAATATGTTCTGTCATATTTAATACTAAAATATGAAAAATATGAAATTAAAGGATACAGGTTTAAATGAACATATTTTTGATTGTTATTGCGATATTGGCTTGAAAATTTTTGTAAAGAATCGAGAATTTCCATATCTAACTAAAAAAAGATATTAAGGGATAAATATGGACTAAATTGTTGTAGCTATCTGCGACCCTATTAAAATTTTGATATAAATCATAGTTTTAGAAATTAAACAAATATGTAATATATGACAAAATCTTTATTTATGAACAAAACTCAATGAAATTTTCAACGCTTGTTAAATTTGTCATTTCAAATAAGAAAATGCATACTTTTTTGCCCATAGGGTACACATTTCTTTCAGGGCTGGTAAAATACTTTTGGAGTAAATATAAAACATATTGAAGTTTCCAAAACTCCTTTCAGTTTTCTGATCCCAGCTTTGGGATTTTAGAACATGTCGCCCAAAGTTGAAGTTTTAATAAAAAAAATAGGTCATATTCGGAAGGACGCAGTGGCAACATTTTCGAAAATAGGACAAGTTTTTTTACGCCAAAGCGTTCTGCGTAAAGATACCTTTTAGAAAACTATAAAATTGTTATATGTTCTTAAAGAAAATTTTATTTTATTAATAAAAGAGTTAAGACACATTTTTGGCAAAAAAACGGCAAAAATTGGATCTGTAAATGATATTGATCTGAAATTTTTTGTATATTATTGGAAATTTTGTTGTCTAACAAGAAAAAATTGGGTCCATTACGCCCGGTATTCAAAAAAAGGCGGACCAAGGTATGGTAAATTTTGTATCACTAAATTTTTAAATGCCTATAACTCGGATATTATAAGAGATAAGTATGTACAAGCATGTTTTTTCAAGATCTCGTCGAGCGCTTTCAGAAAATATAAAAATCTTTGTATTTGGGTGAAAAATAAAAAAATGGCACGAGTTTAAAAATTTTACATGTCGTAGGTACCCTACTTTGAGCCGCCACAGCGCCGTCCCTGGGGCATCTGCAGGGTTCATCTTCAAAACTTAAACTCGAATACTCCTTGGCTACGCATGACATGACATGAATATAGATCTAACGATACATATATTATTGGCCAAGAAGGCTTTCTATGTATTGATGTGAATAAATAAAATAAAATAAAAAAAATATCTAGCAACTTTTCTAGAGCCTTGCTTGACGTTGTGCTTATGGTACCACTTGTACCCAAGCAGCATGTACGCTGAACTCTCTGTTGTAGTTTGATATTACTCTTTTTGTCCAAAGAAGTCAACCCGACTTTTATAAAACTAATCTGTCATATTAGGACTCACCTTTAAAACTAGAACTATTTTATTTTTAATATTGCAAAGCAAAAATTTTTATAAACTGCAAAAAGTAGTAAAAGTTTTGTTTCAATTATAACATATCTTTATATTTAGATTTGTTTTACTAAATATTAACAAAATTTCAATGCTATGCTAATAAAATATTCGTAAAAAGTAACATTCAAATATTATTCGAATATTCGATTAAACGACAAAAAATTTTCGAATTATTCTTTATTCTAAGAGCGGGTTTTTGAGATGGCATTCAAATGCCAATTAATAATCAGATTAGTTAATCTAAAAATAAATTTAATCTTATGTAAATCCCCTTTGATGTTTTTGAGTACAAGATTAAACTTCGCGGTGTTGCCATACAAAACAACAGAAAACGTCACTGTTTGTTATCAAGACAATGCATATTTTATAAAAAAGAAGAAGACAATTGTAAATTTAATATGAAAATGAAAACTTGAATTAAAAACAAAAAAATGTATTTTGAAGTGCCCATAACTTATACTAATCAATAAATAGAACATTTTAATGTTTATATTTATAAAATTTGTATTAATTTTTTTGTATCCGCTGTTTACACTTTTGCATTTCGTGCTTAAGTTTAAACCACCTCCATTGGGCGCTTAAACTTGCAAACTAAATTAACTAATTGAGTACTCAAAAACATTTTTCGAGGATAAATTTTAATTTAATCACTAATCTTTCACCTAAAGATTGGCCCTAAATTGGAAATTTTCCCAGTTAATATATTAAAAAACAAACTTGTAGAATATTATAATAACTGTGAAATTACTTAACAATTTGCAAAATAATGAGAAATTATTAAAATCCCACCAAATACTAATTCAAAATACTAAAAGATAAATAATGGAAGTTCATCAAAAACCGGCAAAGAAAAGCAAACTCCACCACAGTCAGGATTAAATTTAAAAGAGAGAAGCCTGATCCCCAATCTCTAAAGGTCCAAACACATACAATACTTTACGACGAAAAGTATATATAGAAAAGTATATATATATACCTAGAAAAGTATATATATTCTGGGTCCTTATTAAATTCTAAGACGATCTAGTCTGTCTGCCCGTCCGTCTGTCTGTTGAAAGCACGATAGAGTCCGAAAGGAAAGAGCTAGAGAGTTCAAATTTTCCACAAATATTTCTTATAGGTAAGGTTTGTTTGGTATTGAAAATGGGCGATATAGGTCCACGTTTTCGCATTGCTCCCATACAAGTGACCCTGAAAAACATCTTTAACAGTTACATATAACTGTTTTAAAAAACCGAGTATAGCGATGAAATTCGACATAAATAAGTTTCATATGAGCCAAATTGTCTCTACCAAATTTTATGAGGATCGGTCCATAAATTACCCTACCCCTCATTTATGGTCCCCTCCAAAATTACTTTAACGCCCATTACTGGCTTAAAAACAGCAGTTTTGCGATAAAATTTGACATAAGTAAGTTTCACACGAGCCAAAATACGAGTATAGCGCTGAAATTAAACATAAGTAAGTTTCTTACCAGCACAAATCTCCCCTCCAAACATTTAGAAGACAAAACTATTGCGCATCACCCCAGAAGCCACGTCATAAACACTTCTGGACGATTGTCAGACGAGAACGCACATTTTACAAAAACAAAATACTTTGATTTCGAATTTTCGTCTTCTAGAAATATACTTTTTAGTTACTTCCGGATGATAGTTAGAAGAGTGCATCCATTTTGCTTAAACAGAAAACCATGACTGCTGATTTTTTTCATCTGGAAGTATACGTTTTAGTGACTTCTGAATGAGAGTTGGGTGAGAACACACATTTTACAATAACAAAATACACTGTTTTCTACTTTGTATCTTCTTGATTTGTATGTTTATGTCACTTCTGGAAGACAGTTTGAAGAGTGTTCACATTAATGTTGTATTTTATTCATCTGGAAATGTGGATTGTATTCACTTCTGGACGATTTTCAGGCGAGAGCACACATTTTACAAAAACAAAATACATTGATTTATAGTTTTCCCCTTCTGGAAGTATACTTTTAGGTTACTTCCGGATGATAGTAAGAAGAGTACAAAAACAAAAAATATAAATACTCCATTTTTTAGCGTGAACGCGAAAAAAAAATAAAAATAAATAATGCAGAAATTTTGCTAAGTTCAGTGATGTTTTGTGTTTTGTCCAGTCATGTTCAGTTTTAATTATTCATTGTAAAACTTAAATGAGTTATTGAATTCAATATTTATAGAAAAATTGTGTAATTAATATATTGTGAATCTTAAGTAATAAAAAACAATATGACAGTGTTGTGTTAAAAGTCACTGTTAATAAACATTCAAGAAGGTTTTGTTAATTGGTGAAGTTTATTAAATATATACCAAAAAGTAATTATCTTCAAGGATTATATAAATAAAATTAAAAAGTAAGTTGTCATATTTTACATTAAAATACTATTTTAGGAATAAGTTAACAACTCTAAATGGCTTCCATTTCCATTATTTTTAAACGAAATCTAATATGTTTAATTAAAAATGTTTTTATATTAAATTTCATCTCTCTTTTAATAGGTTTAGGAGTTATAAGCATTTAAAGACTTTTTCAAGTTGTACGTTTCAGCTTTCATTTGATGAACATTGCATGATTTATTTGAGTTAAATCTTAACTTTCAATATTTTTTAAACTATTTCTAGATTACATATGATCACTTTGAGCTAAAATTTTATTTGCATTTAATTATCGTATCAAAAAAAGTACATTAAAATTTTACTTAAAATTAAAAAAAAAATTAATTTTAAATTTTATTTGTATTTCATTATCGTAACAAAAAAATACGCTAGCTGGAATCATTATATTCAAATTAATACTACTGTTTTATACATAAATTATTTTTTGACCTGGGTCACTTGACACGAAATTGCCCATATGAGATATTTAATAATAAAATCAAATATTTTTAAAACAACCTTTTTAAATACAATTTTATTAATTTTCATATATATAGCTTTGGAGATTAATTATTCTAATTATAGGTACTTTTTAAGTTATTAACACTAGGTCTTTCTATGACCTTTATATGATATTAATATTCTTAAGTTTTTGAAAGTGTATAACTCCTTAATTAGAAGAGAGCGAAGAAAAAATAGTATTGCAGTAAGTGTTAAAAGCAATATCCCGTTTAGGGTCGTTAAGGTGTTTCTATCGTTAGTGACTGCAAATAATTTTAAAAATAATCCATGACTTAGTAATTTCAGATCTTTATAGACGTTTAATTCCAAGTTATTTAAAAAATGTTCATGAAAGGAAAGGTTTTTATTGATTCAAAACAATAAATAAATTAATTAATTAATTTTAATTTTTTTTATTTTTTTTTAGAAAGCAGTAGCTAATATTGTACCCCCTATTAAAATACTTCTAACCGAATTAAAATATAAAAAAGGGATCTGGTAAGTTATATATGTCTTATTTCATCACGCGGTTCCATTAAAAATGTCGATTATTTGCAGAAAATGTCAAAACTGGATCTGACTGTTTAAACTTTGGTGGGAAATGTATTGATCATAAGAGAATCCTATTTTTATTGCTTCCTAAAGTATAACAGGTAATTTCAATATATACAAATGTATGTATATTCAATATTAATTATAACATTATTTTTGTTTATTTCGTTGAAGGATTAATGCGTTCCAAAATATAACTCTTACAATTTGATGAATTGATCATAAAATTTATGTAGAACTACAAAAATATTTTAGAGTCCAACGTTTTACAATTTTTGGAAGTATACCAGTCAACAGTTAGAATATTAATATAGATTTCCTGAAAATTATCTTATTATAAGGTAATAATTCTAAATTTTTGATACATATGTACATTAGACCAACTCACTCTGTATGGAAAGCAAAAACGTGTTTTTGTTACCCCTCTCAAAATTTACCTTGCTTTGTTTTATGATGATTCCCAAAATATTTTAAGTCTCGCGATGACCGTTCATGAGCTGGACCAAATTAAAAAAAGGTATTTTGGAATTATTTTTTTTAAATTTTTTTTTGTTTTGAAACAAAATATCCAATACGGGGTATCGTTTAAAAGGTATTTTAAAGCCGCGTCCAATGATGTATTAATCATAAATAACCGTCTGCTTATTATTGTCATACTCCAAAATATTTAAAATTGTTAGTTTTTTCACTAAGAAAAATAAAATGGATGTACAATTTTGCAAATTTTGCGCACCACTAGACTTGGCTTCAAAAAACCTTTCAAATGATACCACATACTGTATATATTGTTCAAGAAATGCTGTGTAATTTACTAAAAAGGGACTTTTTTTGTAACTGGTTCAGCTCACGAACGGCCATCGATAGACTAGAAATATTTTGGGAACCATTATAAAACATAACCAAGATTTTTTGAAGCTGGGTAAAATATTGAATTTAACATGAAGAATCGTGTTCCCATACGATATTTTCTTTAAAACTGTCCAGCTCACGAATGGACAACACTTAACCGAAAATATTTTGGGTAACATCATATTACATAACAGCGAATATTTTGAGGGGGTAACTGAAGCACCATTTTTTGTGAGTCGGTCTAATATACATATATTACTTTTTTTAGATTATTTTTTCTATTATTTTAATTTCAATTTCAATTATTTCAATAAAAACTATAAAATTTCATTTTATTTAGATTTATTTTTATTGATTTTATCTTGGTGAGTATACAAATAGAAGAAGAGAAAACTCATCTTCTAGAAGACAAGATAGAAACACTTCTAGATGATACTAAGTAGTCACTTCAAGAAGTGACTTCCTAGTCACATCTAGAAGAGTCTTTGGCAATACCTTACTTCCAAGTTTCTTCTGCGGGTCTTCAGAAGTATCTTCCACGTTACTCTTAGACGTTCCCCAGCTTGGCATCAGTTCTTCCCGACTGGTGACAAGAATTCTTATACTTCCGCAACATCGCTGGCGAGCTTTTAGCACGTTTGGAAGTTTCACACGGGTAACTTCCGCAATAGAAAATGTTTGTAGGGTCTTTACCGAATTTTATGAGAATCGGTCCATAATGAAAATGACTTTAACGCACATTACTGGCTTAAAAATACTAGTATAGCTATGAAATTCCATATACAGAAGTAAGTTTCTTACAAGCCAAAATCTCTCTATACCGATTTTTATATATATGTTCATGGTTTAAAAGTTGGACAAAAATATTTTATTTTTAAAAATTTATATTTTGTTAATCCGAAAGCGATGTGTCCATAATTGACTTAAGCCCTATTTCAAATATAAACATAATGCTTATTCATTTCATTTACTGCATAAGGTTTGATGGTGGGTATATAAGATTCGGCATAGTCGAATATAACATTCTTACATGTTCGTTCTTCAAAAGATACTTTTTGAATTTTCTATAATATTGAACCTACAAACATGAAATTAATTTTGTAGAGACCATTTTATGTGACTTTTTGGTACTTTTTCGTTCTTCAAAAGATACTTTTTTAAATTTCTATACTATTGAACGTAGAAGCATGTAATTAAGTTTGTAGAGCCCGGGCACTTTTTGGCACTTTTTCGTTCTTCAAAAGGTACTTTTTGAATCTTCTATAATAATCGAAACATGAAATTAAGTTTGGAGAGCCCGGATTAAGTGGGAACCCATAAAATGGGAATTTTTTGGTACTTTTTCGTTCTTCAAAAGGTACTTTTATAAATTTCTATACTATTGAACCAAGAAACATGAAAATAAGTTTGTAGAGCCCGGATTAGGTGAGAACCCATAAAAGGGGAACCCATAAAATGGGACTTTTTGGTCCTTCAAAAGGTACTTTTTGAATTTTTTATAATAATGAACGTAGAAATATAAAACTAAGTTTGCTCGTAATAAGTTGAAACCCATAAAAGGGGACTTTTTGGTTCCTCGAAAGGTACTTTTTTTAATTTTCTTTAATATTGAACCTAGAAACACCATAAAAGGGAACTTTTTGTACTTTTTCGTTCTTAAAACAGTACTTTTTTCGTTTTGCGAAAAAATACCTTTTTTTGTTTGCGTCCGATTTCAAAAGAATTATTATATATGAAATCTGCAGTACTCATCGACTACCTTGTCGTTGCTATAAATTATCTCTTTTTGCTTAGAGATATTCGCATTTGATAATTAAATTTTGAACTTTTTTACCCACTCTTGCACTATAGTTCAAACTACAAATTTTCCTGTGCGAAATTCAAATTTTGGAACAGTGAATATAATAAACTTTTTGATATCATTCTAATGCCAATACACCAATATATTCAATTTCACTATAAATTTTTGCGAAATGCTTACCACTATTCTACTACACGCAGTTAAAGTCATCATTTCAAAATATTTAAAAAATTTCTTTTGTAGAGTCTATATTTTATCATTATTTTTAAACGGTAATTCTGGAAAGTGTGTAAATAATTTTCAATAACTGTCAAATGGATAGTTAATGATTGAAAATAATATTCCTTCACTTCGTAAAAGACAATATTTAAAATAACCTTGAAAAATTGAATTTGATTTTAAAATTTTAACTTCATGAAAGTTTTTAAGAAATTGTTAACGTTTATTAAACCTGAAAGAAGAAGAAATTAATAACCTGAAATGTTGTGAATCAGTTTCTCTTTACCCGAAATTGCGTTTTGAGTAATTTAATATTTTCTACCTTATAAGTATTTTCAAATTTGATTAAAGGACTACTCAAAGGATGATGTCTTTCTGTCCTGTTACCTGTGGTGTTTGCAAGGAATTACTATATTTAAAGGTCCGAATTTTAGTAATTTCTTAGCAACAAAATGGAAATTAGTTCTAAAAAACTTTCGCGAGTTCGACAAGTCCTTCCAAAATGAAAAAAGTTGTGTTATATAAGTCATCTACCATGGGTTAATAACCACCAAAGGGTTAATTTTCGCTTAAATTTGTTCTTTTTTATCTCTTTTTTGATGAAATTTTCAGAGGTTATCTGAAGTCGTTATTTATGGACGGATTTTTGAAGATTATTGAATATTTGGATCCCGAAGATATCTGGGCTTCAGAAAATTGATTTCAACAGACGGACATAGCTTAATCGACTCCGCTATCTATAAGGATCCAGAAACTATGTATATACTTTATAGGGTCGGAAAATTATATTGTAGAAATTACAAACGGAATGGCAAACATATATACACCCTTCTCACAAAGGTAAAGATTATAAAAATATCGTTCCAAAGGACCAAATCTCCACTCACTATAAACAATCTGCAAATTAATCAAACATTAAAGATATTTCCACACTAATTTTCTGATTGTCTGAAATTGTAAATCTCCATTTTATATACATGATATATGTTTAACATTTCCTAACATTTGTTTAACAATCTTAGGTCTGTTTTCATATGCACAACCGGAAAATAATGTTTAGAATTATCTATCCAAAACTTTTACAAATCACAATAAAAAATCAAAGAAAATTAGATTTTTTTTGAAACGGAGACTTAAAAACCGTATAACCCGGTTAACCGAAAACCAATATTTTAAAAAAACCAGTTTGCGAAAAACCGAAATATGCAATACAAACCGGTTTTTCGGTTAACCGTTTTATAAACACTAATTTTATAACGTAGATAAGCGTTTTGCCAAAATACTGAATTGAATATTAGTAAAGATGTATATTTTTTCATACAAACTTAAATTTTCAATGGCTAATAAATGGTTGTGGTACTTGAAACAAAAATTTCATAGAGAATATATAAAACCCTTTAAAAAATTAAATGGCATCAAAAAAGGAAATTTGAAAACATTGTGACTCGTGCCCTTTTCAAAATGATTGTGTGAAATATTCCCTAACACAAATATGAGAGTATTCTAAATATAATTCAGTACAAACTCACTAAACAATTTTTGCCGAATTCGTACCGACAGTCTGCACAAGATTGCTCGGTTGCTCGGAACTCTTTATCTGAGGAAATTCGTAAAAATGTGCAGAGTTGTCGGTCAGAATTCGGTACGCAATCTGATGTAAATTCCTGGGGAAATTCTGAAGGAATTTTCGACAAATCTAATTGAAGTCGGACAAATGTCTGATACCATGTCTGACATTCTTTCGACATTTCGTACGAAAGTCTGATCAAATATAAGAAAGTCTGATAGATATCGGATAAATGTCTGATAAAATGTCCGACAATTCGTACATAAATCTGATCAAGTATAAGAAAATGACCTGATTAATCTGATCAACGTCTGATGAAAACTATTTTCATACATATATAATTTATTATGGTTTAATTTTATTAATTTTAATAATAATTAATAAGCTTCCATTATTCATGACTTCTTAGGGGTCATAAATAAATTATAGAAATTTATAGATTATTTTTAAAATTAATAAAATTAAACCATTCTACTTACATATTATATACGAAAATAGAGTTCAATATATACATCTATTTAAAATTATAAAATTAAACCATAAAAAATTATGAAATTTTTGGTAATTTTTGTGTATTAACAAAGTTTAAAGAAATTTAAACAATAATCGTCCCATATGCAGATGTTGCTTACTTGATTTCCAAAGACCAACTGAGAAAATAAAAATTGAGTTCCCTTTTAAAGTACAGTTGACGAATTTCAAAATATAAACAGGTTTGTGCATGATTTTATTTAAAAAAATAACAAAATTTTCCTTCAGATAATGTGCAGAGTTGTCGCAAAGTTTTCTTACAAAAGTACTAAAAATGGGAACAAAATGACCGAGCAAAAAATATCAGAAAATGTGCAGACTATTCTGTTAAATATATAAAGGAAATTTATATTATTCGCTTAATTGTCTGACGAAGTTACAAAAACAATTCTCTTCAGATTATGTGCAGATTTATCGGATATAATTCTTAAGCCATTTGATATTTTACTTCAGAAAATGTACAGACTATTCTCCTTTATGTCTAAAAAATAATATAGGAACAAGTAAGAAATTATAGTCGGGTGAGGCCGACCATATAATACCCTACACCTGTTACAAAAATAAAATGTGATTTAGTTTTCATAATGAAGCATTTCAGTTGAATTGTACATTGTCTCAAATATACTTAAGCCATTTATTGTGGAATAAAATTGTGGACATTTAAGACAAATTTTGGTACCAAATTTCATTGAGTTATCTTCAAAATTGCGATCTGTAGTTTGATTGCAAGTTTTACAAGCCCTATTCGGGGGTTCAGTTGTATGGGGGCTAGCTGAAATAATGGACCGATCTTAACAATTTTCAATAGGCTTCGTCACTAGGACAACAGAAGATCCGGTACCATAGAAGATCATGAACCAAATTTCATTGAATTATCTCCAAAATTGTGGCCTGTAGTTTGATTACAAGGTTTACAAGCCCTATTCGGGGGTTCAGTTGTATGGGGGCTAGGTGAAATAATGGACCGATCTTAACCATTTTCAATAGGATTCGTCCTGGGACAACAAAAAATCCGGTACCATAGAAGATCATGTACCAAATTTCATTGAGTTATCTTCAAAATTGCGACCTGTAGTTTGATTACAAGGTTTACATGGACGTACTGACGGACATAGCTAAATCGACTCAGAAAATGATTCTAAGCCGATTGGTATTGTTCGTTACAAAAATCAGCACAAACACAATATATATAATATAATAATACACCACAAACCCAATATACCCTCCCCACTAAAGTGGTGTAGGGTATAATAAAAAAACAAATTGTGCTCCGCCAATGTGCAGATTAGTCTCATAATTGTCGTAACACTGAAATTCCCTTTCGACAATGGGCAGACAAGTCTGATGTTAATCGTTTAATACTTAAGAAAATGTGCAGAAAAGTCTAACAAACAGTTTGCCGTAAAATGTCTAAAGGAAAATTATTTCAGAAAATTTCTAACATTAGACATGTCTGAAAAATGATTTACTGGGAAACTACAAAATTGTTGAATGGACAGGAAAAAAATTCTTTAGCTTAAAAAAAAAAATATGTGAATTATTTTCAAAAGATTTGAATTTTCTCTTGTTTGTGCAAAAAATTCAGTAAATCCGCCACGGAACGGACTAGTTTTAAATACATTCCATACCTATGTTTCATTTGATTTATGTATTATATTTTATATATCACAGCATTTTTATTAAATAAATATAAAAAATAAATTAATTTACCGAATAGATAGGTCCTGTGTTTTGCGTATCTGGTGTAAATTCCTGCCCATTATTGCTCTCACTTCCGCGCAATAAAGAAATGTTATCTGAACTATTGATCTTTAAACAATTTCCCATGGCAGATATTAAATTTCAGCAAACGCTAAAATAAAAAAAATATATGTATATATATATATATTAATATAACATTATATTGCAGGATAATAACAACTATCACTGTTAAAAAATAACTATAAATAAAATTAAAAACTCTTGAAACTGTGGATGGTAACAAGAAAATTAAAAAAACAAGTAAGTGTTCCATATTCGTCTTTGCCGAATCTTATTATTCGTTAATTTTACAAAATTTTAACTTATATTAGCTCTTTTCAACAACTTAAAGTTGTTACTATTTAGTACTAATTAGTAACAATTGTTACTGGAAAAGCGTTTATTAACCCTTTCACGCACAAAACTAAACCGCTGAAGTTTTTATGAAAATGAGTTCACTACACACTTTATTTTGACGTATATTGATAATTTTTGATGAAAAGTGGAAAAAGTGTTTTCGAAGGAAATCAAATTCTAAAATAGAAATTAGTTTTCTTTGGAAATAACCACTTATTGTAGATCTGAACTCAAAATGACGCTCTACATCGAGAAAAATTAAAAAAAAATCTTGGGACACCAGTGCACAGTACGTTGCCCCCATACAATTAATGGACAAAAGTAGAAGGAGTCATTGTCAAGTTAACATAAATTCAATTTTTCAGAAAAATCGGAGCAAGGATTTCGAATATAAAGTGGGTAAAAACGGGTAAATTTGGTAATGTCATATCTTCTAAACAAATGTAGATATCAAAAAAAGAATAAATTTTAAGAAATTTTAATGATCAGCCGTCGTTTGACTCTAGTCCCTATACAATTTTTTGAGGATCGGCCCATATTTAACCCTAGTTCCCATATAAAGCCTCTTTTAGAAATTTAGTTTTTCATCAATAAATTTCTTAAATACATCGGAATTAAGGTAAAATTCAACAAATTTTTTATGAAAAATAAATAATTTTTAAAATGTACTCTTAGCGTAGGGTATCATATAGTCGGCCATGTCCGACTATACTTTCCTACTTGTTTTGTTTAGTATCTCTCATATTTGTGACTACCGGATCCGAGGACAGTAATAAAAAATACATTAAGTCTTTATTTGTATGTAACCGTGATGTTTTTCTAGTGTGGGATAAACGATCCATTTATAATATCTGTCTATACAAGATAATCTACATATTAAATATAATATTTATAATTTAAAGTAATGTTTCAATTTGTTTCCAATATTAATGTAATTCATATCAATTTAAATTAAATTTTTAACTTCTGAAAACATTACTTTTCTAATAAAATTATCAAAAAATTTAATTTCAAATAAATATTTTTTTTCAAGGTTGTGGCAAAAAATTGGTAATTTTCTTTTTTAATTTCAATAAATAACTGTACAGTAGTTTTCCGATTTAACGACCATTCAATTCTACGAACATCGCATTTAACGAACAAGCTAATTTTTCCTATTGGCTACCTTAACGAACAAAACTAGTTTTTTGTACTCTGTTTAACGAACTAATAAAAATAATATTATTTAAATGAAGATAAAATGACATTTATCAAAAATAACAAATAACATAAGTTGTAGCGGTGCTTTTATACCCAAAACTGTAACACATTCTGGATTCTTATTAAATTTTAGTTCGATGTAGCTATGTCCGTCCGTCCTTCAGATAATGACTTTAACGCTCATTACTCGCTTAACAATACGAGTACGCCGATGAAATTCGATTCAAACATGTTCTATACTAACCGAAATCTCTAACAAATTTTATGGGAATCGGTCCATAATTGACCTTACCCTCCATATCAGGCCCCCTTAAGAAAATTACTTCAACGCTCATTACTCGCTTAAAAATACGAGTATGGCGATGAACTTCGAGAAATAACTTTAACGCTCATGACTGAATTAAAAATACAGCGATGAAATTCGACACAAATATGTTTTGAAGGTGGGTATATAAGATTCGGAAATTTGGGTTTTGTGCTATTTTTATAAAAAAAAGAATTAATTTTTATAAAATACATTTAAAAAATATTTTATGTACCTATTTTTAATTATTTTCCTACCAAAAACCCACGTTTTAGTTAGTACTGCATATAACGAACTTTTCAATTTTACGAACAGGCCTGACAACATATGGGTTCGTTAAATGGGAAAACTACTGTATTAACTTTAAAAACAAAAGAAAAAATACTACATTTTACATACTTTTGTTATATCATCCATCAAAATTAGAAAATTTTTAAATTTTGTAAAGGAATTTTTATAGCTATGTAAAAATCATAGGCAAGAGTATTTTACAAAAATATTTTTCAAATTAAGACATATACTTGGTTATTAGAAACACAAAACAAAAATACATTTTTCCAAAATTCTGATTTTTAGTAATTTTTTTACTAAACCTATCTGTAATCAACATTTTTCATCTTACAAAAATTTATTGACTTTAGAGTCCTATTTTCATGACAAATAGTGTCACATCATCAAAATTTTTGCACACATATCTCAGCAGCTTTATTATCTTTCCAACGATATATATTTTACTAATATTCTTTACAACTAATATTTTTGACTTTTGTCTATTGGACAACGTACTGTGTGGTGTGCCGTATACGTGAAAGACTTAACTCAAAAACTTGCAAGAAGAAAACAAGAGCGTAAACATTTTCTCTCGTTGTAAACTATTACAAGTTCTATTTTGTACTAGTAATAAATATCCTATACTAAATCGAACTGTCTTTTGTTTACCTTATTGTAAGCTAACGATTTTGTGTTTGTTTTAAATTAAAAATGTTTGCAAAGTGAATTATTTCGATATTACGTAAAATTTAGATGCTTTTAACTATTTTGAAAGCTCTAATTCTAATTTAAAATCAAAACTTGTAAACATAACATTTGAAAACAGTAATAATATTGAATTTATTGTCGTCAAAATCCTATTTAATAATAGTTCCTTATTTCTCACTTGCTCCTATATTTCCTTTGTGGTACTTGGAGATTTTAACCTTCCTCATTTATCGTGGAATAAACCTTTGGAACTTAATTACTTAATTCCTACAGTCTCAAATGAATTTGTTCAATCACTAATGATGCTCGGATTATTTCAAATAAATAATGTTTATAACACAAATGGAAGACTTTTAGACCTTGCCTTTGTTAATCATCCTATAGACGTATTCGTACGAAACTCGCCACCATTAACATTTCCTGAAGATGTCCACCATCCTACAATTGAAGTTGAAATTTATACTCTTCGTAATAAATCTCTACCATCATCAAATAGAAATAAATTTAAATATAATAAAACATACTGCTTCCATCGTACTGATTATGTAAAACTAAATTATTTATTATCTAACGTCGTTTGAAGTACTATATTTTCCGGAAATAATTTTTATGTCATCGTTAATAATTTTTATTCCATACTTTATCATTTAATTTCACAAACTGTTCCTAAAACGATAAAACGTGAAAAGAAAGGCCCACCTTGGAATAACTACCACTTAATAAATGCAAAAAATAGGAAAAATAAATTTTACAAAAAATACAAAAGATCTGGCTCCATAATTGATTTTAAAAATTACTCTGTGGCACGCTCTAAATACAATATCACAAACAAACTGGCATATAATAATTACATTCTTCGTATGAAATCAACACTAAAAACCAATCCTAAGTCGTTTTATAAATTTATCAACTCTCAACGTCGAGCCTGCCATTACCCAAGTTTCCTAAAGTTTTATTCCCGTAGTGCCGATGATGATCTATCGATTAGTAACATGTTCGCAGACTTCTTTGCTACAACATATTCTAAATCGACATTTGATAACATTACTCCTTACTCCTCTAATTTAATGCATTCGTCGAATATACATTTCACATTCATCCATAGTAATACCGTTTTATCAAACCTGAGATCATTAAATTCTTCGTCTTGCCCTGGCCCTAATGGTATACCTAGCTGCATCCTGAAACATTGTGCTGAAACGTTGTATGTATCTCTTACGGATATTTTCAATAAATCTATTGAATTAGGTTATTTACCAAGCATATGGAAAAAATCATTTATAATTCCTTTATTTAAAAGTGGAATCAAACTTGAAGTATCGAATTATCGTGGAATTGCTAAGCTGAATGCTATTCCTAAACTTCTTGAAAAAATTTTATCAGACAATCTATCACATCAAGTTTCTTCATTACTGTCTACATGTCAGCATGGCTTCTGTAAAAATCGTTCCACAACAACGAACATCCTCAAGCTCACAACCTTAATAAATGATGGTTTAGTAAATAAGCTACAAACAGACGTAATATATACAGATTTTAGTAAAGCATTTGACAGAGTGAACCATAATATGCTACTAAATAAATTATCGCTAATGGGATTTAGCTTTGCAGCTTTAAATTGGTTGTTTTCCTACTTATCCAATAGAACGCAACAAGTTAAATTTAGAGATGCCACTTCCAAAGTTATTGAGGTCCCATCTGGTGTTCCCCAGGGAAGTCATTTAGGTCCAATACTATTTACTTTATTTATAAATGATCTCCCTAATGTTATTTCTCATTCCAAAGTATTAATGTACGCTGACGATGTCAAAATTCTAAAAACCATTCGAAACTCTAGCAGTCAACACTTACTTCAATCCGACATCGATAAACTTTCGCAATGGTGTAAAATAAACCTTATGGATTTAAATATAAAAAAATGTAAACACATGTCATTTTTTAGAGTAAGAAATTACGACACCAACTATTTTATAGACGAATTGCCGTTGGAAAAAGTCCACAATATTAACGATCTTGGAAGGGGTGAGTGTTTACTTCAATACCTTCTAACTACTAACCTTAGTGTTTGCAATAGGGGTAATAGACCAACGTTTTTCAATAGGATCAGGGAACAGGTCATTGATATTACTTTGGTAGGGAACACTGACTCAGTCAGAATTCTTGATTGGAGAGTATCACTCGAGTGCTCATTCTCTGATCATCACAGAATAATCTTTACGATACAGCTTACGATGGCTAGGGAAACCCCCTTTAGAAATCCTAGGAAAACCGACTGGGTCAAATTCGGTAATCTGATTGATACCATACCACCTCCGGAAACGGATGGACCGCATGGTACACAGGACTTGGACGACTGAGTAGATTATCTATCCAGGACTTTAAGGGAAGCCTACTATGCTTCATGTAGGATGCGGCAGGTACCTAGGAAATTCCGGCAACCATGGTGGAATCCTAAACTAATGCAGCTAAGGAAAGAATGTAGGAAACTATTTAATAAAGCGAAGAGGGATCAGAACCCGTTAAGCTGGGACGACTATCGTCAAAGCTTGAATACTTTCAAGAGGAAAACCAGAAGGGCTAAGAAGGAATCCTGGAAGCGTTTCTGTGAGGAGCTGGAGAGTACCACGGAGGCATCACGTCTACGTAAGGTGCTATCCAAAGACCCCGGTACGCCTGGATTCCTGATGAAACCGGATGGTAACTTTACTGAAAGTAGCACCGAAACTACTTATGGAGACACACTTTCCGGGTTGCAGAGATGATGAAAATGAAGACTCCACTTTGGATCACCTCGCAGCTTCTCGAATCCACATAAGTGAATTAGTCAGTTCCATTGTTAGTATGGAGAAAATTTCGTGGGCGGTGTCATCCTTCAAGCCCTATAAATCCCCAAGGCCAGATGGCATATTCCCAGCACTACTCCAAAAATCGATCACCACCATCATGCCATGGCTAATTATGATATTTAGGAGCAGCCTGGAAACAGGATACATTCCTAAAGTATGGAGAGAGGTTACAGTGGTATTTATCCCCAAAGCGGGAAAAGTAAACCATAGTACCGCCAAAGACTATAGGCCGATCAGTCTGTCATCGTTTTTATTGAAAACATTAGAAAGATTGGTCGACATCCATGTCAGGAACATCATCTCTCCTAATAACTTCTGTAGAGCACAACACGCATACCTGAAAGGAAGGTCGGTGGAGACAGCCTTACATGAAGTTGTCGGAACCATAGAGAAGGCACTTGACATAAAGGAATATGTTATGGCATCTTTCTTAGGCGTTGAGGGTGCGTTTAACAACGTGAACATATCCGCAATAGTCGATGCACTGGGTGACCTAGGTGTCGATCAGCGGATAAAAAACTGGACAGAAAACATGCTTAAGAGTAGGGCCATTAACTCTAATATGGGTATTTGCAAGACAAGGAAAGTCGTGACAAGGGGCACACCACAAGGTGGTGTTATCTCTCCACTCCTGTGGAATCTTGTCGTGAATAAAATCCTTTTCAGACTCAGTAGGATGGGCTTCAAAGTAGTCGCATATGCTGACGACGTCGTGCTCCTTATTCAAGGGAAGTTTCTTCCCACAATAAGTGAACTCATGGAATCAGCCCTTAGCGTTCTACTATCATGGGCCAAGGAAAACGGTCTGGGTGTCAACCCGGCCAAAACTGAACTGGTTCTTTTCACCAGGAGGTACAAAATTCCAGAATTTAGACCTCCGCGTTTGGATGGTACCATTTTGAACACCTCAAGCGAAGCCAAATATCTTGGCGTAATCCTAGACTCTAAACTCACGTGGAAACGTAATGCTGAGAGTCGAATGAAGAAGGCATTATGTGCCTCCTATATATGTAAGAAAACCTTTGGGAAAAGATGGGGTCTTAAACCATACATTGTGCACTGGATGTACACCGCGGTCATAAGACCTATCTTGACCTACGGAGCTCTTGTTTGGTGGAGAGCGGTGGATACCAAGACTTATCTCTCTATTCTGAACAAGGTACAAAGATTGGCATGTCTTGCAATCACTGGCTGTTTGAGTTCCACCCCTCAGGCTAGTCTAGAGACGATGCTGAACATAACTCCCCTTGATATATACATCAAATGCATTTCTGCTAAATCTGCTCTACGACTTAAACAGTCGAACGGGTTGAAGCACGACCGCATTAGTCATGGCACCATCCTACAAAAGATAGGCAGGCCTATCATGGGGCAGGAAACAGATTACATTCTATCTACACTGAATTTTAATAGGTCATTCAAGACCAAAATACCGACAAGGGATGATTGGGCCGCGAATACTGTCCTAAGGGATGACGTGATCTCAATCTACACAGATGGCTCAAAGACAGAAAGAGGCACGGGATTGGGAATCTTCTCCGATAAACTAAATCTTCTACTGTCTCTTCGACTACCTGACACCTGCACGGTCCTTCAGGCAGAGATATATGCCATCTATACTGCCGCGAGAAGAATCCGGGAACTATATCTCGAAAATTCGACTATACATATATACTTGGACAGCCTTGCATCAATCAAGGCTCTTAACTCCAATGTTATTAAGTCGGAATGTCTTCTCAATTGCATTCAATCGTTGGCACAACTGACACAACATCACGTTGAGTTTATATGGGCTCCAGGACATGAGGGCATCCGGGGAAATGAAACATCTGATGAATGGGTCGTCCCTGGACTTAACCCTTGCGCAAAAGGATATTCACGCTCCCCTGACGACCCTATCAAAACTGATAAATGAATGGGCTCTGAGTGAGACGGAACTCAGGTGGTTAAATCTCACTTGTAGAATATCGAGACTGCTCTGGCCCACTCTGACAACAGAACGTATGGGCTACCCAAATCATAGCTACTGTAGAAGCTGCTTGGACGAAGAGGAAGTGGAATCGGTACAACACCTTCTATGTGACTGTCCAGCCTTACAAGAGCACAGACTACTCTATCTGGGTAGAGCTCTTTTTCATGATCTAGACTGTCTCAGAGATGCGTCACTGATAAACATGATCGGTTTTATTAAAAGCAGCGGCTGGTTTACATGGAGACCGAACGAACCAAGTAGTCAACGAAATTAGGGAGGGTAACCATTCTCTCATCGCTAGGGAATGGTAATTCTAAGGGTATCACAATGGGCCATAAGGCCTCCGAGTGAACTCGCTTGCTAGCGAGCAACCCACGTAACCTAACCTAACGATCTTGGAATTACTAGATTACTTAATTTCCGTGATCACATTGCATTAACTGTCAATAAAGCGAATGGTGTTCTCGGATTTATGAAACGATGGTCGAAAGAATTTTCTGACCCATACATTACTAAACATCTTTATACATCTTTGGTTCGTCCTATTCTTGAATATGGATCAATTATTTGGGATCCCTGTTATAATATCCATTCAAATAGTATTGAAACTATTCAAAAGCAATTCTTAATTTTTTGTTTACGTGGTCTTGGCTGGAATTCACTCGTGCTACCGTCATATGAAATAATAAAGTTACCAACACTAAAAAGTCGTAGATTAATGCTGGGTATTTCATTTTTACTTGGATTAGTCCGTGGTGATATTGAATCGGAGTTTTTGCTTGGTAAAATTAATTTTAATGTCCCATCTCGACCAACCCGTAACTTTCAACCGTTGAAAATAATGTACTACAGCTCCGTGTATGCTAACAACGACTCCTTTCGCCGCATATGTGAAAATTTTAACAAATGTTATCATTTAATAGATTGTTCGGAAAGTAATGCTAATATAAAAAGAAAAATTGTTTTGCATTTAAATTCCTAAAAATTTGTATATAACTTTAGTCTGTAAGGATTTATATTAATCTATAGACCAAATAAATAAAATAAAATAAAAAAAAAATATAGACGGTTTAAAAATCACGTTTTAGTTTTCTTGAAAGTGTTTACTTTTTACTAATTTTGAGAGTAATTTCGTAAATTTTGATTTTACTCTCTCGTTGCAAGTATTTACATCAGTGGTGCTCAAACACATACTACCATAGTTTTATTTGGGTTGGTAAAGCAGCAGAGAACATAATTGAATTCAAAATAAAGGTATACTTATAAAATGATTACAAACTATAAAGTAGATGCTAACTGTCAAATATTTATTATGGATTTTGACAGCCAGCGTATATCAAATTCTCCTACATTAACTCGGCTCTCTCAAAATTTTGTTGTTGTATTTTTGTGTGTAATTTAAAAAAGTCGCGCACAGACCTTGCTTTGACAAGTGTGCTGATCAGCAACTGATTTGATTTTGTTTTTCAAGTTGAGAACAAACCAGCTGATATTGGTCATTATAAAAAGAAGAAGAATTAAACATATAGTGCACCGTTACCGTTGGAAAATTTCGAAAAGTCGCACAAGAAGGGGATTTTATTTATATCGCTCGTTTTAAAACTCAAAATCGATGGTTTTATTTATATATTTATATATAACCCCTTTCGAAGTTTCTTTTCACTGAGTTGGAAAAACTAACTGAAATTTGTATTGATCAGTTATGAATATAATACCATTACTTTTTGCAATAATTTACGCGTCACTTTTCGTAATTTTAATTAAATTTTAAATTAAGCTATATAAAATGGTGTGACAAAAAAATAGAGCCAGTTTGCAAAAATATAAAAATTTTACAATTTGTAGACAATTTTCAAATTGAAATCGATACAAATTGTAAGTTTAAGGCTTATTATTACAATCCTAATATAATCTCATTATAAACAATAATTTTGAGTCCAAAAAGAAGCAGAAGCAAACTTTGCAGGCGAGACCTCAGAAAAATTATAAAAATACGCCATGTTCAAGACAAATTGTTGAAATAATTCTTTGGTCCAAAAAAATAGTATAAACTGTAAAAATGCATAAGTTTAAACCAGAAAATATCAAGAAAGAATAAGAAATAACACTTCTTTTCGGAGCAAGATATATGAAGTCATGTAAAAAAATTGCGCTTTTGAGGACACAATAGTAGGAATCTCCTTAAAAAGTGCTATTTCTCATTCAGCATAGCATCATTAATTATAATTATGGGATATTTACAGTCCTATCTTCCCTCAATCCGAATAGAACGTTGGAACGTCTACGTATAGCTATACGGATCATATCAGAATAAAATAAATATACTTGTTTACATCTGACCACAAAATATTTCGATTCCTGCTCAAGGGGAGATTTCAAATGTTTTTGAAAAATTTTATTTTTTCTTTCAGGATCTTTAAAGTACCATATAATACTTTTGTACTAAATTTATCCTTTTAATTATTTTTATACATGAGAGGTCTTATCATACATCTAAATTATATTCCCTTTTAAGGTTATACGGAGCACACAAAAGTGTCATCCTCTGCATGAGTCTGATTTTTTCGCTTAAAGAAAGATGTAATTTTTTATATCTTCTCCATATTTTTTGGCTTAAACTAATATTTTACAGCATCTTCTATTACTTTCTTGGAGCACCTAATTATTTCAACAGTTTGTCTATAGCCATTTCCTAGATCAAGGAGTGTTTTTATCGTTTTTCTGCTGTAATGTGGTAGAATGATTTATATATACACAAAACTTATTCAAGTCGAATTTTATCTCTATAGCTTTAGAATTCAATGAAATATATGCGTTTAAGTAATTTTCGGAAGTGGGCCTTATACGGGAGCTAAGACCAATAATGGACCGTTCGGAAAAAAGGTGTAGAATGATTTATATGTACACAAAACTTATTCAAGTTGAATTTTATCCTTATAGCTTTAGAATTCAATGAAATATATTCGTTTACGTGATTTTCGGAAGTGGGCCTTATATGGGCCAATTATGGGCCTATTCGGAAAAAATTTCGTAGAGTGATTTATATTTAGGCAAAACATATTTGTGTCGTATTTCATTAAGATAGCTTTATTTGACAATGAAATATGTGCTTTTAAGTGATTTCCGGAAGTGGGCCTTATATGGGAGCTATGACCAATAATGGACCGATCCAAAAAGAAATTTGGTGGAATGATTTGTATGTACCCAAAACATATTCAACTCGAATTTTATATCAATAGCTTTATTTATCAATAAAATATGTGCGTTTAGATAATTTTCGATAGTGGACCTTATATGGAAGCTATGACCAATTGTGGACCTACTAAGATCTACGTTGATAGCATGATTTCTGTTCATATTATATCTGCATGTACAAAATTTTGTGTTGATATCGATATATTTGAGGGAGTTATTAAAGATAAACTAATTTTCGGGAATATATACCTTTGTATGGGGGCTATGGGAAATTTTGAATCGGTTATTTTGATTTTCAACATAATTTACCCCTGGATAAAAAATAATGTGGGACAAAATTCATCAAATTATCTTTTGTAGTTTCTGAGAAAACGACTTAAGAATTACGAAAAAAACCAAAATTTTTTCGAGGTAGTCTGAAATTTTCACTCATAACTTTTAACGTTGTGAACCGATTTTGCTGATTTTCAATATCAAACTTACAACAATGAATATTTTTGGTGAATTTGGTTTATTTCTTTTGCTTAGTTTTAACGTGAGCGTGTTATAGGTAGACAGACGGACATCGACAGCTAAATCGACTCAGAATTTGATAAGAACCCGGAATATATATACTTTGTTGGGTCTCAGATGAATATTTCTTGGTGTTACACACGGAATGACAAACTTATATATACCACTGAGGGTGTGATAGAGGGTATAAAAAACAGTGATGTTAAATTTTTAAAAATGATGTACATCACAAAATATTAATTATAACGATTAATTGAAATACTTTAAAATTAAACATATAAATAAATGTACTTCTTAAATTAGTAAAAAATTATCATACTAAATGTGATGAAGTTTAAAATTAAAAACAAAAATAGAAAATGAAAAAGTAAGAGAGAAAAAGGTCTGAAATATGTCAAAGAAAATATAAAAGTTGACATTACTTTCAGCATAAACGCCATAAGAAAACAAGTTAGATACCCTCCAGCAAGCTACTTTTTATTAAAGCCCATTTAACTATCAAGATTTTAGATAACTTGACAAAATTTTTATAACCGTAGAGAGGGTACTAACATTTATGCATATGTGGAACTAATTTTGATTAGGTTCATAAAATGTTATATGGCCATTTTAATATAACACAAATATACTCATGTCGAATTTTATCTGGATATAATCATTTAATAATGAATTAAGTGATTTTCAGAAGTAAAATTCCGTATAATGATTTATATATGCAAAATACACATTTATGTCAAATTTTGTCCCGATGACTTTGATTGTCAATGTGCGTTTAAGAAATTTTCGGAAATGATCCTTATATGGTAGTTGTGACCAATTATGGACCGATCAGGAAAAATTTCGTATAATGATTTATATCCAATAGATTATTTAATTAATGTGCGTTTAAGTGATTAATGTGCGTTTAAGTGATTTTTGGAAGTAGACTTTATATAGGAGCTATGACCAATTACTAGCGTCTCCAGAAAAATTTGGTACAGTGATTCATATGTATGTATGTACTCAAAACTTATTTTTGTCGAATTTTATCAAGATAGCTTTATTTGACAATGAAATATGTGAGTTTAAATGATTTTCGGAAGAGGGCCTTATATGGGAGCTGTGACCAATAATGGACCGATCCGGGGAAAAATTGGTAGAATGATTTATATGTACACAAAACATATTCAAGTTGAATTTTATACCGATAGCTTTATTTATCAATGAAACATATCGGAAATATTGGATAAATTGTTATGAGTTTGAACATACTTGATCCCTGGGACAAAAAAAATAATGTGTGACAAAATTCATCGAAATATCTTTGGTAGTTTTTCTTTCGGAAAATCACTTAAACGCACATAGCTCATTACCAAATAATGATATCCTTACAAAATTTTACACAAATATTAATTTAGTTTACAAAAATTTTATTAAAAAAAAAATTCACGATTGGCCCATATTTGGTCATAGCTCCCATATAAGGTCCCCTCCCAAATATCACTTAAATTCACACTCATTACCAAACAATGATATCCATGCAAAATTTTTTTTCCCATGGGCCCATAATATGGATCCGATCTGTCCCATACAAAGCTTCTTCCGAAAATCACTTTAATGCACATCACTTATTACCAAATAGCTATATAGATACAAATTTTGACTGAAATATACAGAAATGTTACTGTAAAAACACTTTAATCCTATATAATTAATTGTATATTTTTTTAGTAAAATGAATTTAGTATAAACAAATAATGAACAACAGTACACATATAAAATTTTCTTAAATAATTCACACACATGTATACCTGTAAGTTATTAAAAATCAATAAAGCATATTTTAAGGCGCTATAAAATATTATAGAAAATCGTGTTTATAATGCTGCGAAAAAACTTGCAATTGTAACAGAATTAAAATATTTAAATCTTTGAGAAACCCTATTTCCACAAATATTCGAAATTTGTAAACTAAATTGATATTTGTGCCAAATTTTGTACGGATATCATTATTTGGTAATAAGTTATGTGCGTTTAAGTGATTTTCTGAAGGATATCTTCAACGGGAGCTATGACCAAATATTGACTGATCGTGAAACAGTTTTAAAATTACATTTTTGTATACAAAAGTAATATTTGTATACAAAAGTAATATTTTGTATAGATATCATGTAGGGGCGCTTGTAGTAGAAAACAATGATTTTTATGAATTTTTATTTAAAAATTTTAATTTTATTGAACAACATATCTATTGAGAAGAGTTTCATTTGAAGATTTGATTTCAAATGACATTTCAATTTGTTGACAGCTTGTATCAAATGGTAAAGCAGTGCTGTTGTCAAAATATAAAAGGATATATATTTTGGTATTGGTTTTTCTTATTTTGTATGTGTAAGTTTTTGCTGAAAAAGTATTAGATTTCCAAATTTTCCAAAAATTTTCTCTTAAATATTGGGTATAAAAAGGAAGCCATTGCACAAAACCTTTCCTTTTTGCCTGCTGCTACCTACCAGTTTTCTTTAAAAAAAAATGTCGTTACTCTGCCGGAAAATTTATTAAAAAAAAATAAAGAAGTCCTTTTGAAATTGTAAGTTTTTTTATTTTGTTTCAATTATCCTTCGAATTAAATTCAGTGTTAAGCAACGTACATTTTTTTAAAGTATTTGAATAAAATTTGGAATTGAAGCTGAATTGTTTGCATTTGGTGAAAGAATCTTTTGGATGTCATATCCACAAAACAGGATTATAAATTAATGTAAGTTTTGTTTTCTAAAGGAAAACTCATAAAAAAATCGAACACTAAGAAAAATCCAATTTTTCAAATCAGTTTTTTATATTTTCAAATTTTTTTCGCAGTAAGGCCAAAATTACAAATTTCAATTCCAAAATAGGCAGAAAGTTTTTTTATTTATCCAGCGGCAACAAAAATCAAAGAAAAAGAAAATCGTTTGTTTTATATAAACCAAAATATCTTTACAGCACACAAACACACCTACGTCAATTTGATATATTTGACGAAATTATTCCCAGCGACGAAACCTTCAGGCACAAATTTTTTTTTTTTAATTAATTTAACATTTTTCACTTTTTTATGTAAAACTAGCTATACCCAGTGTGCTTTGCTAAAAACCTCTAGTTCTATTATTTTCCCAGTTGAATTGTTATTTAAATGCATATGGGAGGTACTATAGCCCCACACTATACCCCACAATTGGGGTAGGTACCATACCCCTATTGTTAGTCTGCTAATTTTTTGTCCTAAGTATTCAAGTTGATTCTAAAGTGGCTCAGAAAAATTTTTATATTTTCTCAGATATACTAATTTAAGGTTTTTTTATATGGGAGGGGCCACGCCTACTATAGGTAGTCCACCCATTTTGCGCCACGTGGATGTCAAAGTTGTCCATACAAAATTTAAAAACTCTAGCTGTTGCTGTTTCTGAGATATGTGATTTTAAATACTTATTATGTATGTGGGCGTGGCACTTTACCCACATTAAATTTTAAAATAAAAAGTAGCCTATAGTTTCTTCAAGACATACAGAAAGACAATTTAATACATCCATCCATCCATCCATCCATACATACATACATACATACATACATACATACATACATACATACATACATACATACATACATACATACATACATACATACATACATACATACATACATACATACATACATACATACATACATACATACATACATACATACATACATACATACATACATACATACATACATACATACATACATACATACATACATACATACATACATACATACATACATACATACATACATACATACATACATACATACATACATACATACATACATACATACATACATACATACATACATACATACATACATACATACATACATACATACATACATACATACATACATACATACATACATACATACATACATACATACATACATACATACATACATACATACATACATACATACATACATACATACATACATACATACATACATACATACATACATGTTTTGAAATGTTGAAATAAATATGAAATTTCTTCGTGCAAAATTTGAAGATTTTATGTCTATTAGTTTCCCATACAAATGAGAACTCCAATTAGTTGTTATTGCAAACTTGACGATTTTAGCTCTAATAGTTTCTCAGATATACGGAATTTTCTATTTAATTCATATGGGGGGTTCAAAGCCCTCCTATTGAAAGTCCGCCTTTTTCCCCTAATTTCCCAGATAAACGAATTTTTGTATATTTTATTCATATGGGAGGAGCAACGCCCCCCATTGGTAGTCCGCCAATTTATTACCCATAATGTTTACATGGATGTTAAACTTCATCGTGCAAAATTTTAAGATTTTAGCTCTAATAGTTTCCCAGATAAGCGAGTTTTTGTATTTAATTCATATGGGAGGTGCCACGCCCCCTACTTCTAGTCCGCCCCATCAATTTTTAAAAAATTTCAACAAAATTATATACATAAACATCTACAGGAAGCAAACGAAAGATCTTTCGACGTGGGATCCTGGTAAATGTAAGTTGTAATTTTTTTTGTTATTTTAATTTTTTTCTTTTAAACAAACAAAATATTAATAAAAACTCATAATATCCACTGATACATACATATGTAAAAGTATGACTGTTAAATATTGTTAACAGTGAAGTAATATAAAAAAATAGTCAAACTGCTAAATGAGCAGATATCAATGTATGTAATGTCTTTTTTTTTATTTCTGAAATACATTTAATATTTAACATATCTGTAATTACATGAATGTTCCCAATAAACATCGATTCAAACCTGTGAATATTTTAGAAAATTTTCTTTACTAAATAATGTATTTTTCAAATAGTTTTCAAATTTTAAAGTTTAGCCTTTGAAATAAACATGATAATTTCAAAAAACGTTTAAAAAATATAATGTGTGATATTTATAAAATTTTCAAAGTTTTGTTTTAATTGAACTTAGAAAATTTTCTTTCAAAAAATAAATTATGTTCGAAAAATAAAAACAGAACATTTTTTCTACAGCAAGGGAGCGAAAAAAACGCTAAATATAGGAGAAATAATCGAAGATATTAAAGAAAAATATGCTAAAATGAATGTATGATGCCAATATGCTAAAATGAATGTATGTGGTGATGTAAAAAAATATATGAATTTTGCAATACTTAGCATTATAATTAGGGTTTGAAATATGTATAAAAATAATAATAAAGAATACTTGAAATACATTTGAAAAATATGTTTGATTTCTAACTGCCTTTTTGTTAGAGAAGGCCATAATTTTCCATTTGAAAAAAAATTTCAAATTTGCTCTAAAAGGCTATGTATGAAATTTGAATATGTTTTCAAATATATATTTACATCATTTCAAAGGTTTTGATTATTGGGTTATTACATGTAAATTACATAAATGTGTAATTAACTAAATAGCCCCTATTTTTTTCAAAATTCACCATAGTCTATTGGTAAGAGTTGTAAATTCCCACTCATTAATCCCCGGTTCAAATCCTAGTGAGGGCAAAATCATTTTTAATTTTATTTTTTTTTTTGTAAAACCAGGTTCAAATCCCGGCCTAGTCTAATTTTTGTTTTTATTTTTGAAACCCGGTTCGAATCCTAGCGAGGGCAATATAATTTTTAATTTTATTTTTTTAAGCCCAGGTTTGAATCTCAGCCTAGTCAAATATTTTTGTTTTTATTTTTGAAACCCGAGTTCGAATCCCGGTTGAACCCAAATTGTTTTTTTGGGAAACATTTCTTTTATATTGATTTTTGCAAAATTTTAAATACGCGATTTGAATTAATTTATTTTTAAAATATTTGCTATTAGTTATTTTTTTTAAATCAAACATTATGTTTAAAGATTTATGGTTAGGGTAATAATCATACTTAATACCAACAGAATTTCCCTAGTGTGCTCATGGTTGGGAGTTGAAAAAGACACTGTGTTACCACCTTAACACAGTGCAGTTCAATATGTTAAATGTTGTTTCCATTTTCCTGTGTATTTGTCTCCCTTTCTGTTTGCTTTGTTCATTTCTTTCTTTTTCCACAAAATAAAATAATAAATACTGTGCATGTCGACGTTTACTCTACTTAAAGTAGCAACGAATCCTCCCCATTGCCAACGAGATAGGAACCGGAAAAATAGTTGCGTGCTAGCTGCTTTAGTATAGACAAGAGAGAACTCTGACACCATCAGATCAGTTGTATGCTACATTATTATTTTGGCGCCCAACTTGGGGCCCACACAGTTCATTTAAATCTCAAACTACCATTATTTTTAATTTATAAAATTAATGATTTTGTGTAGTCCTTTTTATTAATATAAATTTTCAATTCTTTTTTTATGTTTCTCTCATTCTTCTTCTTTAAATTTCCATTTTCTACTTATAAAAATTGGAAATTACGAGGGACAAATTAAAGAGTTAACAGATGATATTAAAAATTGCAACCAGTTAATTAAATACGTTAATCACACCAATAGCAACAATATAAAAGACCTCGAGGACAAAAACAAAATTCTCCAAAGGCGTTTTAATAGACCAGATATTATTATCAATGGTTTGCCACGTAAGGACATAAAGTTGTGTGATGTTGCTTTAAAAATTTTTAATTTTTTGGATTTCAACGTTAGTTTTCATGATCTAAATATTTGTAACTTGCATACCCTGGGTGCTTCACTACCCTAACCAAAATTAAATACATACTAAATTTTGATTATTTTTATAGAATATTTTAATTGAATTAAAGTTTATGTTTTTACGTTCAATATTATTGATATTGTAGATAAAGGTGCATTTAATATTTTTCTTGTGTCACTAATATTGTGTAAGATAATTAAGAAAATCTGTTTTACCCGCTTTTTCCATTTTTTACCCCTAAATGTACAAATTTCCAAAAATCCCTCCTTAGTGGATCTACATAACCAAAAACACATCTACTGTCAAAATTTCATGATTCTACGTTCAGCCGTTTGGGCTGTAGGATGATGAATCTGTCAGTCAGTAACGCTACTCTTTTATATATATAGATAGATAAATTACATCAACAACAGAAAATCTTTTCTAGTTAAACTTAATTCGCTCTTGAAAAGGGATGCAGTTATGAATAGCTATTTTAAAGAAGGCAAAATTATGGAAGCAGATATTCTTAAAAACAATGGTGATAAGTGCATTTATCTTAATGACCATTTGAGTGAAAAGGGAGTAAAATTAAACCGCTTATGTCGTGATCTATGGAAAAATGAAACAATTGCTAAATTTCGCATTTTAAATTCCGATTTACCTCGATTAAAAATACATTTTAAGGACGATAGTGAAAAAATTTTTAAATATGGGGAATGTTTTAAACATTTTAACTTTGGAAAACGTCAACAAGAAATCCCTCAAGCTCCAGCAATAGAAGATACTCAAAGTAACAGGGAAGTTTCAACCACTCCTCAGTAACGAATTCGAATTATTTTATAACTGTTTCTCAACACTTCTAAATAATTTATGGGCTATATTTAAAAACAAAATCTCATTAGTTTGTAATATATCCAACTTTTTTATATTTTTAAAGAAACATGGATATAAATACATATGTATCTCCCTTATTTTTCTAGCAACAATTATACACCTTTCAAAATTCTAATATTTTTCTAACACAACTTGCATGCTTATAGGTATAACCGAAACTGTCAGAGATTAATTAAATAAAAACAAGAGAGAGAGTTGACCGTCTAGATCATTCAGTTCTTATTCGTAAGTTAAGAGAAAAGTTTAGCTTCTCTGTAATGGCTTGTAGACTTATTAATTCTTACTTACAAGGAAGATCTCAATATATTAGTGTACAAGAAATCTATTCGCCAATATTGCATGTGGAGTCCCACAGGGATCTATTACTGGACCAATTCTGTTTCTTTTATACATGAATGACTGCACTGAATGTTTTGATTCGAACCACCATTCATTTACGCCGACGATATACAGCTTTTGTTTGGTGGCTCCAGGGAGTTTCCTGATGTTTTTGAGGCCAATATAAAATTTACTATTTATAGTCTGTATGATTGGATGACTTAACTCTTTTGTAGTAAATACTGATAAGACCAAGGCTATAATGTTTCGCACAGCTCGTAGAAATTACATTTATCCGAAAATTTAATTATGCAACAAACAAATTGACTATGTTGATTCTATTAAATGCCTTGGTGTGGTAATAGACCAATTCCTGAAATTTGATGAACAGATTGGTATTGTTTAATCTCGTTTAACTTTTGCACTCAGACGACTATACCACTCTGGTTTATACTTGCCCACAAAAGTTAAGTTTACCACGCATTGTTAATATCACATATAAATTACTGCATTGAGGTCTACTCTAGTGTAAGTTCTCTTATCTTGGATAGAATATTTCGTGTGATCAAGAGAATTGTACGGTTTGTCTATTGTATTAAATACTATGAACACATATCTAATGCTATTAATAACTTTCTATCCTGTTCTTTCAAACAGTACATTAAACTCCGTAATTTAATATACTTTTATAAAATCATTAAATACGGCACACCATTATATCTTCATAAAATATTTATTTTTTCTAGATCCACCAGAAATCCACAAATTATTTTACCGCTTATAACGTGTTCTGTCTATGAACGATCGTTCATTGTAAGAACTGCAAGATACTGGAATATCTTACCTAGTGATCTTAGAAGGTTTTTTTTTTCTTGCAGGTTATTTCGTAAATGCCTTCTCGATCATTTTAATGACCAATAAATTTATAATGTCTAACCTAATAGTAAGTGTTATAGAATGAGCGTAAGCACTGATAGATAGTCATAATCAAATTTTATACATCTATCGAGAAATTAGGAGTGTACATTTCAATTTTCTATTTTTAAAAATTTAAACCTCAGCAAACTTTATTATTTTTTATACATTTCATTGTACTAATTTTGAATTATATAATAATATGTTAAATAACAGAATTATGTAAAAAATACTTTAAGATACATATGTAATACGTTATTGGCCGCAAAGGCTTTTAGTATTACTAATAAATAAGTAAATAAAAATAAAGGTGCATTTTTGGCATTTTTTCTTCTAGTAAAATTTAAAAAATTTAGGACGTAAAATTTTTTAATTATTCATTAAGAAAAAAATGCTAAAAAAGAGTTAAATCAGGAAGAAAAAATTTAATATTTATAGTTTTAGTTATTTTTTATATAAACAATTTTATGGGCCTTATTCACAACAATACACTTCAGCCCTTTTCTGCACTTCAATTCGAATCGAAAATTTCTCCGTTTGGCAACTTTGGTATTCTGCATTTCGATTCGACTCTTCGCCACACAAACAACAACTTACAAAAACATAGGTACGATCGTAACGCAGAATACACACATTTGTAAAGCATTGAAACGAAATGGTATTGCTTCTTCTTTTTCTTAGGATTCAGTTTTTTGTTGGAATACCTCTTTTCGATCGTTGCGTAACTGAATGCGTAAACGTAATCAAAATGCAGAATAGGGGTGATTATCGCAAAAATATTGAAAATTCAGTTGAAATAATCTTACATCTCTGTGAATAAATGTCGTTTATTACTCATACTTCTAAGAGTTTTTAAGAAACAGTATAAATGTTAATATAACAAATGAATTGTGAGGGTTATATTCAAATACGCAAGTTTGTAATTCTGGAATAAATTGTCAATAATATTTTCGAAATTGAAAAAGAATAACAAAAATATTTTTAAATTTGGTAAGAATAAAAATAATACCAGTTATTGAATCATTTTTTTTTTTTTTTGAGTTGAATGTTAGGTTCCCAAAAGTAGCGCAACCACCCCAAAATCGGTACTCAACAAATTTACCAGCACTCCTGAAGGATGATGCAAAATTAAATATAACCTTAATAAGTTTTATAGGATCTTAAATGTATATATCAAATTACATAAGAATCGGTCTATATTATATCCATTTTTTTATTTTATTGTATATTTTAAATTTTTATGTTTTTTTTTTTTCAAAAAAATAAATGCTTTTGGAAGATATTAGGCATTTTAGCATGCAGTCACTACATTGTAGTGACACCAAATTCTAAACAAAACAACGCTCTTTTAGCTTACTTTTTCAAACATTTGTTACAATTATTGCATAATAAACATACTTGTATGTATATACTTATTCTTAGGGGCATTAAACAATTTTTTGAACAGGTTTTGTACCTTACCCTTTCAGATTTTGATAAAACTTGGTACGCACATTCTTTGTATCAATACGAAGCTTAAGGTTCTCCAAAATTTCCAAATAAATTACGGTTTAGATTTTATCAAAGCTCAAAGTTCAGAATTTTTAAGATTTTTTTCAACAATCATTTGACAAACAATTTGACATCGTACATTTTGTAAAATATTTATCCGATTTTAATCGTTTTAGTTCCTAATTGTAGTTTGAAAATATTTTATTTAAAATATTTCAATTTTAACGTAAGGATGATGGCATCAAACAATTTAGTCAAGGATATTTCAAAAAAGGTACCTTACATATTCATTATTCCTTCATATAAGATTACTTATAGTGTTTTCAATAAAATATAATTTAGAATGGGACAATAAGGGGATCTCAAGTAAATCAACTTTTAGTAAAATTATCTACATCATTTCCATACAAATTTCAAAAATTTTAATTTTTTGTTCATGAACAATTTAATTTTTGTTTCAAATTTTTAAATTTGTTTTTGTGTTCATCAACAAATAAAACTATAAATAGAATATTATCAAACTACAAGACGTAGGCTTTATTTGGGAAATAAAACGATTAGAAAATATACGATCTCAAATTTAATGCTTGCTGAAAAAAAAAACCTCGATAAAATCTGGACCGTAAATATTTTGGAGAACTTTAATTTTGCGTATTTATATGGAGAATGTGTGTACCGAATTTCATCGAAATCGGAGAGGATCATGTTCAAAATCCTACTTTTTTGTTCGAAATTTTTCGAAATTACCCCTTATCGATTTTGTAAAGGCATATTTATATAGGCAAGGTCAAATCATGGACCAATTTTAAATAGTATTTTGCATTTTTCACATAATACATCTCATTGAATTGAATCAATTGCGACCTGTACATTATACCTGGACAGTAGTGTCCCGAGGAACAGCCATTTTTATGAATTTCATGTAGGAATACCTCTCAATCGATGCGTATTAATTAGGGTGATCGACTCGGTTTTTCAACCGGTTTTAAAATCCGTTTTTTCTGCTTTACCAGTGTCGGTTTTTTCTAAATGTCGATTTTTCAAATATTGAATATCCCAGTTTTTTACTTTTTAAAAACCGGTTTCGAATTTTTTTTTATTTGCTTTGTATTCAAAGATAATACAGTCCGTCTAAATTTTAAAAATATTGGAGTCCAGGAACTGGACTCCGTTGGTTAAACTTTTTTGATTTTCCTAATTAATTAACAAATTTTATTTTTTAAATTTATTGGAAAAACTATTTGATAAAATTTTATCAATCTTAAGATTATATTCCAATTACAATAATTACTTGGCGGCTAAACTATTATTGATGTGTTGGAATGCCTATGAAAATTGTCTAAACAGGGATTTTAGAATAAGCTAGGATTACATAGATGCTTATATTTAACAGAAGTGTCCCACTTTTTTCATTTTTTTACATTAAAGAATTAAGTAAATAAGACGACTATATCTAAATTTATAATCTTTTAAACTGTTAAAAATCACTTCGAGACATTAAATTTAAACATAAACGTTAATTTTTTCAAAAAAAAAATGTATTTTGTTCTTTATAATAAAAAACCGGTTAACCGGTTTTTTCTGAATTTGAAAAATATCAACCGGTTTTTTTGAAGTCAACTATTTGAAACCAGGTTTTTGGAAAATGTCGAATAATCGATCACCCTGAAAACGAGAAAAATAAAAAAATATTTGTTTGGAATGGTCCTCAGTACCCTACCAGCAATTGAAAATCCTGACCACAGTATAATTTTTGAAAAATAAAATATTTTAGATTTTTTCGAAATTGGTCTGAAAAATTCTGTAATTTTGAGCTGATTACGGAAAAAATAATTTTAGTACTTTTGTAGAATATTTTTGGTCCACAAAATTTTTTAGTGGGTTGGAGAGGCATATTGTTTTCGCTTTTTATCGAAATGGGTGTCAAAAAATGTTCGTAATTTTTAGCTCATAAAAAAAATATTAAAAAAATAGTTTGGCATTTGGTTTAGTCCATTTTAGAATTTTTAACATTTTTTTTAATGTTATATGCCCCTTATAATACAATAAAATAAACTAACAAAAATTGTAATTATTTTTCCTGCGATAAGCACAAAATTACGGAATTTTTGACACCCAATTCGAAAAGATTTCGGAAAATTTTTTTTGAGCATATTTTACTGAGATCAAAATTTTCAATCGCAGGTAGGGAACTGAAGATCTTTTCAAAAAAATTGATTTTTATTTTTCTCGTATTTAGTACATTGAAACGTATCGTTTTAGAGGTATTACTCCTAAAATATGGTCCACGGGACATCCTACTGGACAGCCTTTTAAAAACTTGATTTTTGCACTTTTTAGGCCGTCATTTTGCACTTTATTCTGAGGGAGTTCTGGCAATACTGCTTCTATCACCACTGATGGTGGTGGGGGTATAATAACATTTATCACCACTTTAAAAGTAGCACTAAGTGAATTTTTTTACCTTCTGTGAAAGTGATGTTTAATAATTTTCGAAGAAGCGACAATAATTCAATTTTTGCAATGCTGAAGATATATTTTTTGTTCTTACATTTTTACGAGTTAAAAAATGTTATTTTTGGTTTTTATACCCTCCACCATTCAGTGGTGATATACCCTCTATCTATAAGTTTGTCATTCCGTGTGTAACACCAAAAAATATTCATCTGAGACCCAACAAAGTATATATATTCTGGGTCCTTATGAAATTCTGAGTCGATTTAGCTATGTCCGTCTGTCTGGTTAAAACACGCTCACGTTAAAATTAAGCAAATGAAATCAACCAAATTCACTGAGAATATTCATTGTTTTCCTAAGCAGTTTGGTATTGAAAATCAGCAAAATCGGTTCATAACTTAAAAAGTTATGAGTACAAATTCTTGAGTAGTTTTCGCAGAAACTACCGAAGATAATTCGAAAAATTTTGTCACAGATTATTTTTTCCATCTATAAATTAATTATGTTTAAAATTGTAACAGTCGATCCAAAATTTCCCATAGCCCCCACACAAATAATAATAACTTCCTCAAATATATCGGTATCAACATATTGATATAATATGAATAGGAATCATACTACCCATTTAGATCTGTATCGGTCCAGAATTGGTCATAGCTCCCATATAAGGCCCACTTTCGAAAATCACTTAAATGAACATATTTCATTCGAATATGTTTTGTGTATATATGAACTACTTTTTTTCGGATCGGTCCATAATTGGTCATAGCTCCCATATAAGAGTGATTCAAGCTTGTATGAAGGAAAAAACATTTTGTCTGACAGGTGTCATATGTCTATAATTACTCGAATATTAGTTTTTGCCCTTATAAGATAACGCTAACTCGTTCTCAGCTATGGTCAAAAAGTTTGATTTTTTCAACGGCCGTTTCAAATCTCCAATTTCAGTTTTTTTGCAACTTTGTTAAACAAATTTTTAGGATATCTCATGGGGATTTATGCTCAATAGATAAGGCTATTAAACGGTAAAAAAATCAGATCAATATTTCTCACAGTTTAGCTCTACCTGTGATTTGAACTCGGCGGATTTCGGGAAAATCGCATTTTTTGTAGTATTTTTGAGGATACGTGTTAATTGTTTACTGTTGCACATTTTACATAAAGTATTATCAGAGTATTATAGTCCAGATAATATAAAATATATATCCGAAGTTTTATTAATTTCGGACATTCTTAACCCATAAACTGTGGAGTTCAAAGATCAAATTTTGCAATATTTGGGAATGTTTAGTGTACCATATCGAAATGATATTTATTAATAAAAAGTAGCTTGCAGGTGGAGGGTATTTAAGATTCGACATAGCCGAATATTGCATTCTAACTTGTTTGCATTAAATTTGTATATTACCCTTATTAAATTAGTTTTATTCTATACATTTCATTCCAAATAATTTCCAAAAAAGAGCATAAAAATTAATTCTTGAGAATGAAGTAGTGAATTTAGAATCAAATAAAAAGGACATCATTCCTATGACAAGCCGTGTTAAAATCACCACTTCTTCAGATATTTTTCAGTACATCCATGGATTAAATTCTACTTCTTTTTCGCTTTTTTGAAGTTTTTTTTTGCTGGGAAGTTTAAAAAAGCAAAATTTTGTTTGCTCATGGTATGAAATATGAATATTTGTAAAAAGGGCTATGTCCAGTGGTTCATTACTAATTTTTATTTGCTATACGTCAAAATTTTCAGATAAAGAGGTTTTTATTCAGCATTATCCTTCAGTAGTGCTTGTAAATTATTTTAAAATTAGTTTTGATTTTGAGGTGCTTGCTCCTTTTTTGGGAACCTAACAATCTACTCTAAAAACAAAAATAATAATATTAATAATACACTTTTACCAGTTCTTTTTGTTTTTAACAGATTTTTAGGAGTTTAATACGTTAAAACAAATTACAAAAAAATTATTGAAATTTTATTTCTGATTAAGCTACTTTTTATTATCATAAATATTGTAACGTCACTAATTATTACACAGTGACGTTATAAGTTCTCATTGAATTTAATTATTTGATAAGGAAACAGTTATTATTGTTCCCAGACCATAACCCACCCCGTTGGTATCAAAATACCACATTGATTAATTCTGGTCAATTTATTAATTCTGGTCAATTTATAAATTGATCCCAATATAATCAAACTATTCTATTGTAATTTATGCCATCTATCCCTCAAGATTTCCACAAGTCAACACCAAAAAAATTAGCAACACATTTTCCTCATGTTTCCATTAAATCAAATATAAAGATTATTTATTAAACAAAAATTAAAAAGAATTTAAAAATGATACAAAATTTGAAAATAATAATTTGATCAAAGTCGTTTCCATGTTCAATTATTATAACGACAATGAAACAAATATTATTACAAAATTAAATTTATTATAAAACAAAATTAGAGTTTAAAATTAAAAAAAAAACAAAAATCAAACAATTAATATTTCAAAATTATTACTGGTAAATAAAACTTACATATTTCTGGCTCGACGATGAAATGTACATTTCAACTTCTTAGAAGTTTTTTTAAATATAATAGTTGAACAAAACACATTTATATAAATTAAAGAAAAATATAAAAAATTGTAATAAATAATTTTCATTTATATTTTATATATTTTATAAAAAGTATTTATTTTCCGTAATATTTTCAAAATTTTAAATTCACACTTCACTTTCTATTACTTGATGAAAAATGTTTTCATAAACTTCAAAAAATGCAAAAAATATAAATTTTCAAAAGCAAAGTCTATATAATTCAGAACTAATTTCTATCCATAAGTAAAACAGCAAATTTAAAAATTATATTCAAAATTTCAAACAAGTTACCTATGCAAAACAAAATAAAAATAATTTTCCAGAACAAAGGCTACTAAATCAAAACAAAAATATTTTCAAATATTCCGTTAAGATTCAAAATTTTGAAATTTTCAAACAACATACCCAAAAACAATTGTTATTATAAATTTTCCAAAAACTATGCCAACTCAATACAAAAAATTAATAAAATTTGAATACAAATTTGAAATTTAAAATATAACAAGTATTTAGAAAAACAAGTAGAAAAGTAACAAGTTTGAGTGCTATATTCGGCTATGCCGAATCTTAAATACCATCCACCAGCACGCTACATTTTATTAAAACCCATATAACTATCTAGTTTTTAGATAGCTCGAAATAAGTTTTGTTTACATTTAGTAATTTCTTTATGCATATATGAAACTTATTTTGTTTAGGTCGAAAAAAAATTATTTTAAGTGGTTTTGGATATGGACGTTGGCCTTATATGGGAGCCACGACCTATAACGGATCAATTGCAAAACATTTTAGCAGAATGATTTATCTACACACGGAATATTTTCATTTCGAATTCTATCCGGATATAATCATTTAATAATGAATTATGTGGTATTAAGTGATTTTCAGAAGTGAACCTTATATGAGAACTTTGACTATTTATGGATCTACTGATTTATATATACACAAAACATATTCAAGTTGAATTTTATCCCGATAATATTTTTTGTCAATGAAATTGTACATTTAATTTATTTTCGGAAATGATCCTTATATGGGAGTTGTGACCAATTATGGACCGATCTGGGAAAAATTTCGCATAAATATTTATCTATATATACAAAACATATTCACGCCGTATTTTATCCCGATAGCTTTATGAGTTAATTAAATGTACGTGATTGATACACAAAACACAAAACATATTCGTGCCGAATTTTATATCGATAACTTTATTTATCACTGAAATATGCTCGTTTAAGAGATTTTCGAAAGTGGACCTTATATGAGAGCTATGACCAATTGTGGATTGATTCGAAAAAAATTTCGCTGAATGATTTATATATATACAAAACATATTCCTGTTGAATTTTACACCAGTAGCTTTATTAGTTAATGAAATATGAGCGTTTAAGTGATTTTCGAAAGTGGACCTTATATGGGAACAAGGAAGAATTGTCATAAACGAAAATATATAAATATACAATTATTGGTATTCATTTGTTTCGTTAAAATTAGTATTAGTAGATCGTCATTCACTAAGTGAAACCTGCGTATTAGAAAAGATTTTGTCGGACCTTAACTGTAACCTTTTTAAGCTCTCGACTGTCTAAACAAATTCGGGTCTTATTTGGCCTAATTACCTCCGTCACAGGTGAAGACCAAGGACTATTGCTCTCCTCAATAACTCCTAAACTAATCATGCGATTAAGTTCTTCATATAAAAATTTTTGTTTGGCTGGTGAAAACGGATAGTGTCTACGTTTAACTGGTTTTGCATTTCCGGTATCTATAACGTGCTCTAAAATTGAAGTTTTTCCTAAACCTAAAACCTCGGAAGAAGGAAACAAATTAACTACCCTTTTAAGTTCATCGTTCTGTTCGTCTGTCAATTTCTGTTTATTATCGTCAATTTTATCAGTAATTTCGCTAACTACTAAATTTAGTGTCAAATCTAATTCAAAAAGGTTCCAAAAATTGAAGCCTAAATAAAGTTTTTGAGAAAGTCCAGGAGAAATATAAATTGTTATTAATTCAGTCCGATTATCAAAAGTAATAATTTTACCTATAATTGGCATGATTGAACCATTAGCCGTCTTGATCTCAGATCTGAAATTTTTAATTTCCATGTTATGTCTTTTCAAAAATTCTATTGAATCAAATCCTAAGACGGAAATTGTATGTCCCCATTATCACAACATACTATCGCACTTTCAACAATTTTGTGTTCGTTTCTGAGTTCTTTGTGTCTTTGTCGTGTCTTTAAAATTTTGTCTGATATTGGTTTTGTCTCTTCCGTATTAATTTTACTGAAAATCTGTCATGAAAATTGTCTTGTACATCCTGTGAAAATAATGTCAAATCCGGTTTCCGGGTTTAGTTTACTTCTGAACAGGATTTTCGGATTTCCTGTTCTTCTGAAGGTTTCCCTCTATGCAAAAAGGACAATTAGAAATAACATAATTATATCTAACACATCTATAGCAAAAAACTCTGCCATATTTTTTTGTACAATTGAATGCAAAATGTCCATTTTCCTTGCAGTGAAAACACGTTATGTCTGAAACGTCCTTGGAAGGTTTTCCGCGACTTAAAGCCTCAATAAATTCCTCATTACTATCAACTAAGGAGACCACCTCAGCAAGTTCAACTTCATTCACTTTAGGTTTAAATAAAGTTTTTCCAAAACCTGTCTCAATTTTCAAAACATTACGTTCCGCACGCCTACATTCCAACAAATATTCTGGTAAAGTTTGGGAATTCGAATTGTGTACAAATATTAGCATCTTACTAGCAATATTTATATTTATCCCTGTCCGACCTTGGGCAGCTCATTCTAGAATTCGAATCTAAAATCACGTTATAAAAATTATCAAAAAATTCGTTGTATTTTTGTAATCTATTCATCATTCGATGTTCTAGATCATAGTCACTCTCACAAGATCTAAACTGAACTTCTAAAGCAGACTTAAGCGAATTCCACGTTATGTTTCTATTTCTCTGGACCCACTCAAAATACCAGTTTGCAACATGTCCTTTATATATTTTATTATATAAATTAATGGCAACTTCTTGAAGCGAAACCATCTACCCGAAGTTCTTTATCGTCACCTAAAAAGTAAACGTTCCACCTATGCATTTCAAATGGCCTACCAAAACGTCTTTTATCAAACATTTTTAACTCATTTCTACTATTCTTTGGTTGTTGACTATCTCCTTGATTACAATTACCCTGCAGATCTGGTTCACTAACTACACGATCTGATTCTCTATCTACGCTGTTTTACACATATTCTCTAAAGATTTTGAAAAAGCACAAGTATTTGATCTATTCGAAGCCATATTTAATAATTATACAAAAAAAAAAAAAAAAATTATTAAAAAAAAATAAATTCTAAATGCGAAAACAAAAATCATATCTAAAAAATCGAATTAAAAACAGTGATAAAAAATATTTTAATAAAAAAAATTCAAATGTAAAAAAAGTATTTAAAATTTCCTTAAACAAACCAACAAAAATTCAAATAATCATAAAAAGTTTTGAGTTGTGGAAACATAAGTTCAAAATGGAATCACAATAAAATTCAAACGAAAAAAAATATATTCAAATATTGAAATTCACCAGAGTTGCAAATTTCATCACAACTAATATTTAGACAAAAAATAGGATAATGAAATTTGACAATCTAAATTAAATCAATTAAACTACACAACATTAGCATATGCAATAATACCACTGGCTGTAGCAAACCAATGCCACAATACATTTTCATTCAATGCACACGTTTGGGTTCTATCAGTGACGTTATAAGTTCTCATTGAATTTGAATATTTGATAAGGAAACAGTTATTATTGTTCCCAGACCAAAACCCGACCCGTTGGTATCAAAATACCACCTTGATTAATTCTGGTCAATTTATTAATTAATTCCATATAATCACACTATTCTATTGTGATTTATGCCATCTGTCCCTCAAGATTTCCACAACTCAACACCAAAAAAATTAGCAACACATTTTCCTCATGTTTCCATTAAATCAAATATAAAGATTATTTATTAAACAATAATTAAAGAGAATTTAAAAGTTATACAAAATTTGAAAATAATAATTTGATCAAAGTCGTTTCCATGTTCAATTATTATAACGACAATGAAACAAATATTATTACAAAATTAAATTTATTATAAAACAAAATTAGAGTTTAAAATTAAAAAACAAAAATCAAACAATTAAAATTTCAAAATTGTTACTGGTTCGACGATGAAATGTATATTTCAGCTTCTTAGAAGTTTTTTTAAATATAATAATTAAACAAAACAAATTTATATAAATTAAAGAATATTAAAAATTGAAAAAAAAAAAAATTAAAAAATTAGTCTGAAAATTATATAACCCTGTGTCTAGATTGGATAAATTTCTTATCATGATAAAAATTAGGAGGTACAGACGGCATTTATTAACGTTATAGTATCATTATGACAATGTTGTCTTAACAATTGTTTATACAATGTTTTCTTGACTACATATGTTTTTTTATTGCAAACTTTCTGTTCTTGCAATTAATATTGATTTTCTAGTTTTCCTTTATTATGGAAGGTTGCGAGGATTGTTCCCTTGAGTAAGAAGAGTGGTATTAATGGTGATAATGATTTTAGTCCTATATCTATATTGGCCATTTTATCAAAGATGGTTGAGCATCTGATTAAGATTCAACTGGTAAAGCATGGTCGGTTGCATCAAGATTGTCAGACTGGCTTCAGATGTAATAGGAACACCACTTCTTTGCTTCCAGGTCTTACTAATAATATAAGAAGATGTGTATCTGATAGGGGTAATTGTGTCTTATTATCATTAAAGTTAGCCATGGCATTTGATAGGGTGAATCATTCAATTTTAGTAGGAAAATTGCATAGGTATTACGGTTTCTCTGGCTTAGCATGTAGACTGATTTCATCTTATTTATCTGATAGACGACAATATGTGTGTAGTGGTGGTCGTGTTTCTGGATTGCTTCCTCTACAGTGGAGTTCCTCAGGGATCAGTACTGATACCTTTGCTTTTCATAATGTTTATAAATGATCTATTCAGTAGAATTTCTAGTAATATATGCCTTCCATTTTCATTTGCTGATGATGTTCAGCTTTTGTTTAAAGGTAATGTAGAATTTCCTGATGTTTTACAAAGTGTTATTGATCATAATGCCGATTTATTATTTAGTTGTGTTCAGGATAATGATCTTTCTGTGAATGTAGGTAAGACTAAGGCAATGTTATTTGGTACATGTGGTAATAATAATAATTTCTCTGTTACCTTGGGTAATAATATGATTGAGTTTGTTGGCAAACTTAAGTGTCTAGGGGTAATTCTTGACAGGGAACTGAACTTTGAAGGTCATGTTAATTCAGTGGTATCAAGGGTTAATTTTACCTTACGAAAATTGTACAGTTTGGATTTGTTGTTGCCTTTTCACATTAAGAAAAGAGTAGTTCATGGACTTATAATGCCAATATTTCTATATGCCCTGGAGGTATATTCAGGTACCTTTGAATATGTGATAAAGAGGTTGAGATTGACATTTAATAGAGTTGTGAGATACCTATACTCTATTGGAATGAGGCAGCATGTGTCAGTCTATGTTATAAAGTTTCTTGGATTATCTTTTATGGATTATATTAATTATAGAATTGCGTTCCAATTACAAGAGGTTATGGGCGACAAAGAAGTAAATGGTATTCCACAATTTTTAGTGGCGTTTGTTAGTGGCGTTTGTTGGTAACAATTGCTTAGGATATATTCGTGAGAAAAGAACAGCAAAAGAGATGTGGGACAGCCTGAAGGAGATATTTGCAAAAAAATCAATTGTGAATCAACTTCTGGTAAGAAAACAATTGATGCAATTGAAATTAAATGATGGGGATGCTGTGGCTGAACATTTGATTAAATTCGAAAATTTAATAAGAAAATTAAAGACTGCTGGTGCTATTTTGGAAGAAAGTGACATACTTACACAATTAATTATGTCACTTCCTGAAAAATTTGATCCCCTTGTGACTGCTCTACAAAATCTAGAAGGTCAGTTGAATTTTGATATTGTAAAACAGCGCTTACTGTTAGAAGAAACCAAGATTTCAAGTCGCTACGTGGAAGAAACTGGTGCTACAAAAACTGCTTTTGCTGGTAAGAAACACAACAAAAAGAAATTTAATGGAAAATGTTTTAAATGTAACAAGATGGGACTCAAGGCAAGTGAATGTCGAAACAGTAAAGCTCGATGTGCCTTGAAAGGCAAAACTGAGGCGAAAAGTGTTTGTTTTATGGCAGATTCAAATAAAGAAAGTATAAACTTTAAATCAAAAGTTACATTTAAATTAGATTCTGGTTCAAGTGACCACCTAGTAAATAAAAGATAATATTTTAGTGAAATAAATGATATTGTGAATCCAATTCAAATAAATATTGCTAAAGATGATCAATACATAATGGCGAATCATTTGGGATTAATTAATTGCATTTCAAATAAGAATGTTGAAATTACATTAAAAGACGTGTTATATGTGCCCGAATTAAGAGATAATTTACTTTCTGTTAAAAAGATGACAGCTGCAGGTATTGACGTAAAATTCAGTAAGGACACTGCCTACATATACAACAAGGGCGAGTTGATAGCTACAGGATACTTAAGAGGAAGCCTTTATGAAATTACTTTTCAACTGCAACAACATTCTGCAAATCTTTCTAATCAAGATGAAGTCAAACTCTGGCATAAACGTTTCGGTCATATTGGACAATCTTCCTTAAATGATTTGGCAAATAAGAAAATGGTAGACGGAATAAATTTCAAAGCTGGAAAGTTAGATTTTTGCGAAATTTGTGTGAAAGGTAAACATTGTCGATATCCTTTTAATGGAACTCGTCATCGATCGTCTCGTCCACTTGAAAGGATACATTCAGATGTATATTTTGTATCCTTTATTGACGATTTCACCCACTTTGCAGTAATTAATGCTATTAAAAAAAGTCCCACGTTTTCGAGAAATTTGTATGAAGTATGATTTGAGTATGAAAAAAAATGTTGTTACCGCGAGGGACGTAAAATTCGATGAAACTTGTTATCCGTACATGGAGCATACTGAAGTAAATCAACCACTTACAATTGTGTTAAGAACTAACGAGCAAGAAGGGGAAGATGTTATTAATAATATGCCCGTTACTGATCCAGTATTTGCTGAAGAACCTCCAGATACAAATGAAGAAGCAGTACAAATTGCAGAAGAATACATTACTGATGATGAGTTCGAGGAATCAGAACCTGTACAAGTTTGTGATGTGGAAAGCCAGGAAGTCCGAAGAAGTCTTAGAGAACGAAGGGCTCCTATGAGATTTTTAGATTATTTCACCAGTAATTCTGCAACTTCAGAAACATTTAATCATTTAAGAGAGCCTGAAAAATATTCTGAAATTTCCGGTAGACCTGATGCTGACAAATGGTTGAAAGCTATTGATGAAGAACTGAAATCAATTAATTCTAATAAAGTCTGGGTTCTTACTAAAACTCCAAAAAGTGCCAAGTTATTGAAGTCCAGATGGGTATTTAAAATTAAGTGCGATGAGAATGGAAATCCTGTACGATACAAAGCCAGGTTAGTTGTAAAAGGTTTTTTACAAAAGTTTGGTATAGACTACAACGAAACGTATTCTCCTGTGGCAAAACTGACAACAATACGTGTGGTTCTTGCTATTGCGGTTAAGAAAAACATGCAACTTCATCAATTGGACATAAAAACCGCATTTTTAAATGGAGACTTGCGTGAAGAAATCTATATGGCTGTACCAGAAGGGGTGACTGCTGAAAAAGGTGTTTCCTGTCGGCTACTTAAATCTCTGTATGGACTAAAACAGGCGCCTAAGTGTTGGAATGATAAGTTAAATGAATTTTTAATAAAAATGGGTTTTGTCCGTTCGAAGCATGATTATTGTCTTTATACTAAGTATGGTCAAAATGAAAACGAAGTTTTATATATAATAATGTATGTTGACAATTTATTGGTTGCTGGTTCGAACCTGACATCTATTGAAAATCTAAAAACTGAACTTTCAAAACATTTTGAGTTATCTGATTGTGGACAGTTCAAATATTTCCTAGGAATAAAATTTGAAAGAAAAAACAATAGCATAGTGATGTCTCAAGAAGCCAATATACAAAAGATTTTGGAAAGGTTTTCAATGACTGAATGTAATCCTGTCAAGACACTTATGGAAAAAGGACTACAACTCACCTATAATGTCGGTAATACAATCGATAAACCCTATCGAGAACTCTTAGGGAGTCTTATGTACGTGATACTTTGTGTAAGGCCTGATATATGTTACCATGTGAGCTATCTCGGAAGATTTCAACAAAATCCTTCAGAACAACATTGGCAATCATTGAAAAGAGTCTTAAGATATTTAAAAGGTACAGTTAAAAAGAAACTAATATACACAGCAAGCGACAATAATATTTTGGTTGGATATGCCGACGCCGATTGGGCAAGCGATACTACAGATCGGAAGTCGATTAGTGGTTACATATTTAAAGTATATGGATGTACAGTATCATGGTCCAGTAAAAAGCAGCAAACAGTTGCAACATCGTCAAGTGAAGCCGAATACGTAGCCTTAAGTTCTGCAGTATCTGAAGCTATATGGCTGAGAGGCCTACTTCAAGACTTAAATATTTTGAAGAATGAAACCATTACTATTAATGAAGACAATCGTGGTTGCATATGCATGGCAAATAATGTAGAGTCAAAAAGATCCAAACATATTGATATTAGACATCACTTCATTAGAGATAATGTGGAGAAAGGAGTTGGAAAAATAGAATCAATTAGTATATCAGATCAGTTGGCAGATATATGCACGAAATCGTTGGATACAAAATCGTTTTTAAAAACGATATGTTTAGACAACAATCATAATTTTAATCATAATATGTTGCTCTTAGAACATGGCTATTACAGATAATTATATCACTGTCAATAAATCGTTTAAAAACCAAAAAAAAAAAGTATTATTTTTCATTTAAAAAAAGTTCGTGTTCACCGAACTTTGAAAACCGAACAAAGTTCGGGTTCGGCCGAACTTTCAAATTTACCGAAGTTCGGGTTCGGTGTTCGGTACCGAACGAAATTTTGAGTTCGGTCGGACTCTATTGATTTGCTTTTGCAGTTGGAAATTCGTTGACGCTAAATTACTGTCTTTGGTTGGACTGTTTAGATTGGTCTTGGAATTGTGTTGTCATTCATATTGTTATTGCTATTCTAGAGTAATTGTCTTTGTGATTATCCAATATGATGAATTACTGATATTGTCATAATTGTGTTTATGGTTTGTTTTATGTGGTTATTGATATTTGTATTGAAATTTTAATGGATTTGGCTGAATGCTTTATTTTCAATTGTCATTTACTTGTTATTTCATATGTGGGTGCATCATTAGATATCTGTTGACTGATTAAAAAATTAGCTGGGTATACGTAAATGAGGTGTCATTAGTGTTTTACTTGTGATTGCTTGGATGAGGATTATTTGTGTTGTTTGGATTAATACTTTGAACATTGTTGGTGCTGTCTTTTTGTTATATTATTAGAAGTTGAAACTTTGTATTTTCTTTTACTTTTTTTTAACTGATTACCTTATTCAACATGCAGGGTTTCTTTAATTGGTATTTTTTTCTTGTGATTCATAGTGTCCTTTATGTGAGACCTTTTTTGATATGATTTTGATTTATGTTGTATTAGTCTCTCATATTACTCACTAATTACTGTTTCTTTTTAAAGTATGTTATAATGCAAGTATCTCAGACTGTTGCTTTGGTATTATTGGTTGCCCATTTATTGTGTTGGTTCATATCATTTTAATTGCATTTAATATGCATAGGTTTTTTATCTAGTATTGACTAATTTATGATGGTAAATTTTAGTGAGATTATTTGTCAATTTTGGGAAATTTCTGTCAGCTTTGAAATGGGGGAATGTGTTGGTGGTAAGGATGTTGTGATTGCTCAGTCAATATTGCTGATTTGGATAAATTTACTTTGTGACTGTTTTGGTGGAAGATGAATTGTGACTGATATTGTGTGCATAGAGTTTTGTGTTTGTGAGGGTTTTTCCTGCTATTATATTTTTCTCTTATAGAATTGTCTTTTCATTTTGTTCTTTTAAAGTTAGTCTTGAAATTTTTATTATGTAATTGACAGGTAATTTCGGTATTTAAATTATTTTTCATGAATCGATATTTATTGGGGCGGTTAAAAACTTTCTTCCAATTGTCTTATATTTCTTCAGAAATGTTCAACTGATAGGTGTTTTATAGCTTCATGTTTCTGTCTGATATGTATTACCTATGTCCTTTACAGTCTGGAGTGTTATTTGCCATATAGTTGCTGTATGACATATTGATTGGTTCTGTGAGTTCATTTTTGGGATTGTTTATAAATTCTACATATTCTTTTCTTTATTTTAACCTGTTTTGCTTCTTTGAATTACATTTGATTGCTTGCAAATTATGTAGGAATTTATTTATGATCCTGGTAATTTTCAACGGATTTCACAATACACATTCGTTGGACTCTTGAAATTACCCGCAATTATTATATTTTGAAAATGTTGCAATATGTTTTTATTTCCTTCTCTTATTTTATTTTCTTTTATATGTATTTCAAAATGTTTGTTGGATTGTTTTTCTTTTAAAATGTTTTTTTTTTTTATAATTTCCAAAGTCCAAAAAAGACATATTTATAGTCAAAATTTAAATGTTTTTTTATATTTTTATAATTTTCAATTTATTTTACTTTGATATATTTGTTTTACATTTGATTTCAGTTTATTTTCTTATTTTTGATACGTCCATCACTGTTTTTGTCATTAAAATGTTTTTAAACTAATTTCTTTTTTAATTTTATTTTGTTTTAATTTTCTTGTTCAAAATTTTATTTTATTTTATTTGTTTCATTTTCTTATATATTTCACAAAATTCAATTTAAGCAATTGATATTGTTTATGCATTAATTTTCGAATTAATCACTATTTCATTCCTTTTTATTTAAATAATTTTCATTTCACTTATATCCTTTACCGAAATTTAAAAAATTATCCTTTCTTTCAAAATGTTTTTATGTTAGGCAATTAATCTTTTTCTTTGTATTTATCATTCGGATAATCCTTTCATGAGTGTGAATATAAAATACACTTCAATTTCTATTACGTAATTGAAAAATATATTAAAAATTTCAAACAAGTTACCTATACAACACAAAATAAAAATAATTTTTCAGAACAAAGGATACTAAATCAAAACAAAAATATTTTCAAATATTCCATACGTTAAAATTCAAAATTTTGAAATTTTCAAACAACATACCCAAAAACAATTGTTATTATAAATTTTCCAAAAACTTTGTCAACTCAATAAAAAAACTAATAAAATTTTAATACAAATTTGACTTTTAAAATATAACAAGTATTTAGAAAAACAAGTAGAAAAGTAAAAAAAAACAACAATATTTTTTGACTGCATCTATCAAGACTTAAGAATATTTCAACCGAATTTTCAAAATTTTTGTGACAAGAAAACCATTGTAAGAGTGTTGTGAGTAACACTAATAAAAATGTTTATATAAAAAATAACTAAAACTCTGAATATTAAATTTTTTCCTCCATAAAAGAGATGGAAAATCACCCAGATGCTCATATTAATATCGATATATTTATGACAAGGTTTTGATGGTGTGTATATAAGATTCGTCGTGTTTTGATGTTAAGTAAGCAATTTTCAAAATCCCGCTTTCTGAAAATATTTTCTTCAAAATCCCGCTTTTTTAACACTCGGATCCCGCTTTTATTAAAAACCATCTGGTCACGTTATACATATTTACTTTTAACCAGACACGTAGATTGTATAGATTTTCAGCTTAAAATTATATTATTATCAATATTGACATAAGGAAATAAATATGCTACATTAAATTTTTCTTTCGTAATTGCGTGTCCTTAAAACTTTAAAAAATCCTTTTAAAAGGACATACGAACTAATCCTTTTAAAAGGACATACATAATTAATTTTAATGTACTTTAGTTTTATGTACCAACTGACTCAACTTTTCAAAACGGAGTATGCTACTAGATTCTACGACCCAAAATTAAGTTTAGGTGAATCGGCGTGTAATCTTCTATAAAAGGAACTTTGTCGCACTTTTCGTTTTCTGCAATAAAATTTAGAAACATAATACATATCAGCCAAATAAATAGGATCCTCATTAAGTTTATAATAGGTGTGTTCGCGTACTTTCCAGTAAAAAATATCCAGTAACTTTATGATAGAGAGTAGTTTTTAATTTACTCTCAATCAAAAAAGTACGCGAACGCAAATTTGTAAAGTAACCAGTTAATTACAAAAAAACTCAAACAATAGCTTTTTGATTCGCGTTATTTTTATATGGTAACTTTTTAAGATAACATGATTAAGCTGCCATAACGAGTATTACACTAAAATCCAACTTCCCCAAAATTCAATAAAAGTGGAAATAACACACAAACGCTATTCAAAAATAGGTTTGTACATTAATTTGAATTCAATATTTCTTACCCTTTTCCTTTATAATGCTAGATAATGGGGTTCAGATGCACCTTGGATTAAACGATATATTAAATTTAGTGTATAGCTTAAGGCACTTTTAGTTAGACTGGAGTACTACATTTAAAAACACGCATCTGCAAAACAAACCAAAAATTAAAAATATTAATATTAGAGTATTATCTTCGACAACGCTGGGACTTAAATAAAGATATTTTAGGTCTTATAAAAAATTTTATGTTGAATTTCATCATTATAATTAAGCTTTTAACTTAAAAGTTTCAAGCCTGTTGTGAACGTTAGTAATTTTCTGAATGGTACCTTATATGTTGGCTAATACCTTAAATGAAAACTATACTTTCATATTTAAAGTTTATACTTTCCACATTTCGTGAAATTATTATTTTAAATTTATATTATTCATTCTCAGAACAATTCATACGTATTGAAATATTACACGAAATTTGACCAATTTTTATACCCTACACCACTTTATTGGCTAGGCCTCCGGAGGGTATATTGGGTTTGTGCTGATGTTTGTAATATTAGTCATACTCCCATCTTAAAGAATACCAATTGTCTTAGAATCATTTTCTGACTCGTTTTAGCTATGCCCGTCCGTCCATGTAAACCTTGTAATCAAACAGGTCGCAATTTTAAAGACAATTCTATGAAATTTGGAACGTGATTTTCTATTGTCCCAGGGACGAAACCTATTAAAAATGGTTAAGATCGGTCCATTATTTCACCTAGCCCCACACATCTGAACCCATGCATAGTGCTTTTAAACCTTGTAATCAAACTACAGATCGCAATTTTGGAGATAATGCAATGAAATTTGGTGCATGATCTTCCATAAATATGTTTTTCCACATTTTCCTTCATTACCGGCATTTTACTATTCTCTTAACTGGTGTAGGGTATTAAATGGTCGGTCAAGCCGGATTAAAATTTCTTACTTATTATTTTATTTTTTGGCTCGAAATCATAAAAAGTAATTTTAAAGATAATTCAACATGCTTAATAAATTCTATTCATTGTTTCATTGTACATATTATTAAATAAATTTCAATGCTGATTTCTCTGATTAGGATGATAACGTAAAATAGCAGTAAAAAGAGTATGCATTTGTATTTATATGTATATTTACAACTTCATTTATAAAGGGTGTGAAGTTAAATTCGTCTGCCAAATACGTCCCACACTAAATAATGTAAATACGTTCCACATACTGTAAAATTCGTTTTCAAATTATTTAAAATTTCTTACTTATTATTTTATTTTTTGGCTCGAAATCATAAAAAGTAATTTTAAAGATAATTCAACATGCTTAATAAATTCTATTCATTGTTTCATTGTACATATTATTAAATAAATTTCAATGCTGATTTCTCTGATTAGGATGATAACGTAAAATAGCAGTAAAAAGAGTATGCATTTGTATTTATATGTATATTTACAACTTCATTTATAAAGGGTGTGAAGTTAAATTCGTCTGCCAAATACGTCCCACACTAAATAATGTAAATACGTTCCACATACTGTAAAATTCGTTTTCAAATTATTTAAAATTATTTTTTAATAAAACAAAGACCAAATAATTTTTTTTTTTTTTTTAAAAAGTAAAATTATATAAAAATATATTCAAAAAATTAATATGTAAAATAAAACTTAGTTAAAATAATTGTATACTCGTTAAATATGAAAAATTATAACCGATTATGGCCTATATAGGCTAGGTTATTGAAATAAAGAATTTGAAATTGAAAATTTAAAAATATGGTGGTAAAATATAGAATTTTCAAATGAAAAAAACTGACTCTTGGGAAGACATGAATCGGGGTACCGAAAGACTGGAAGTAGCCCAGGACTAGTTCTTTCCAAAAATATATAGTTTATATGCAATTCCAGCTCTGGATAATTTTGACGATTTTTTGAAAAATCATCAAATTTTGCCAAAAATAGAGGAATTTTCAAGTGGATCAAAAGGGCATTTGGAGGAGACATGAATCGGGGTACCGAAAAACTGGAAGTAGCTTAGGACTAGTTCTTTCCAAAAATATAAAGCTCTGGATAATTTTGACGATTTTTTTAAAAAGCATAAAATTTTGCGAAAAATGTAGGTAGTTTCAGGTCGATACTATTATTCTTATTATGAAAAACATTTCAAAAATCAACTTCTGCATGAAATATCCTCACCGCTTCTGGTCTGAACTTCACCACTTCAAAAGCCTTTGACTTTTGGCTCTATCTGCCTCACAAACCATCCTGAGAAACTTATAAGTTCGGTCGAATAACCTTTAACTATGTATAAAATCATGGATTAAACTAGTCCTGGCATATAAGTAACTTTTTTACTTAGCCAACTCAATCAATAAAACAAAAAAAAAAATCAACTTCTGTTGTTCAATATTTGATATTTGATTTGAATTTTCGTTAACAGTTTTTACGTGTAAATAAAATACTTTCAATAAAAAATATTGTTTTTTATTTTTATTAATATTATATATCACTCAATGAACTCTTTTTAAAGAATTATCTTGACGGTTGTTCATAATTTTATTTTGTGAATAAATAATGAGAGTGATGGAGGTAGCAAAATATTGTTGTAAGTTTTCCATGAAAATTATGCATATTTTATTGCTTCGCTGCCAATAGGTTTGATCGTTTTGGGCGTTGTTAATTTGTTGTTGTTGTTGTTGTAACAGTTCGACTGTGGCCGATAGTTCTTTCCTGAAATTAGAATAATAAATACTTAATTATTTGAGTTTGTGTCTGTGGGTGGAAGGGGGAGCTGGAGAAACTGCGCCACCTCAGTCGGTCTTAACCATAGGTCTATGGGGCGCAAATTTGTAGACCTAGCGGGACAATTGAATAAATGCACCGTGTCATGAGGACCTGGAACGATACGTTCACGGTAGCAGTTGAGGAAACTGCACCAGCCGGCTCTTAATTGTGCCAAGATGGTTCTAGAGTGCCTGGGTAATTGTCTCTCACTGTCCGATATCGCAGGGGGGTGTTCATTTAGGACTCTGTTGCATCTGTAGCCATTAATGGCCTCGGTGACCGCCATTTGATGCAACATTTCCCGGGCGCTTGCAATTGACAGTCTGTCGACGTCCGATGGTATGACGTCTTGAATGTCGCTGCGAAAGCGTCGGAAGTCCATCCGGATGTGCCTGGGAGGGGGATCCTCCATCAGAATCTGATGGTTGGGGTGACTAGGCAGATGGCATGCCAACAGGAACTGTCTAGTCAACAACACATTATGTTGTCTGACTGACAGTAACCTGGTCTCCTCATGTAAATGATCCACATTCGTCATTTTGACACAACCGGTTGCGATTCGAAGTGCATTATTCTGAGCCGTTTGTAAACCTCGCCATTGGGTATCACTGAGGAAAGAGGTCCATACTGGGGCAGCATAATTGAGAAGAGAGCGACCAATAGCCTTATATGTCGCTACAATCGTCTCTTTATCCATGCCCCAAGAGGTGCCAGCTAAAGCTTTAAGGACCTTGTTTCTGTTTCGAACCTTTTGGTTGATGTAGTTTGCGTGCCCTGCGAAGTGAAGGAGGCTGTCAAAGACTACCCCTAATATTTTCGGGTTTTGAACCGTGGGGATAGTACGTCCTTCGACAGAGATGTTTAGCGCCGTCCTTACTTCTTTGGTCCAAGAGGTGAAAAGTGATACCGAGGATTTAGTAGCAGATAACCTAAGTTTGCGTTCCTGAAAGAAGTCTGTAATGGTGGCCAAGTATTGGGTAATTTTGGCACTTATGTCGTCGATATTGACACCTGAAGAAATAACGGTGCAATCATCTGCATACGACACCAACGAGACATCAGTGGGGGGTTCAGGAAGCCCGGCAAGATAAATATTGAAGAGTAAGGGTGACAATACTCCTCCTTGAGGCACGCCCATTTTTATCTTGCGGTATTTCGATTTTTGACCTCTAAACTCAACAAACGCATGTCTTCCACAATGATAGTTAGCTATCCAGCGTTTGACATCATTGGGGAGTGTTGAGTTAGTGATGTCATTTATCAGCATCGAGTGATCGACCGTATCAAAGGCCTTGGATAGATCCAGGGCGGCGACGATGGTACGCTGACACGGCCGTTGCTGATTGAGGCCATTGGCGATCTGTGAGGTTATCTGTGTTAGAGCTGTTGTGGTGCTATGCGCTTCCCTGAAACCATGCTGGTGATTGGCGAGCGGGAAATGCTCTTTCAGGGTTGGTAGTAGTAGTGATTCTAAAATCTTTGCTACAGGTGATAACAAGGAGATAGGGCGGTAGGATTCTCCTTGAGTAGCGGGCTTGTCTGGTTTTAGAATAGGGATTATCCGGGCGACCTTCCAGATATCTGGAATCACCAATTGGTGAAGAGATAGTTCCAGAAGGTGGGTTAGATATTCCAGACCTACTACACCGAGTTTTTTTAGCATTAACATAGAGATGCCATCCGGACCAAGAGCTTTAGATGGTTTTGATTTGGAGATTATGTTCTCGACATCACGGGGGGTGAAGGAGTATGTCTGAGAGTCTCGGGTGAGATTCTTAGTTCTCCGAACTATAACTCTTTTGGCCCGGCTCTGCGTGGCGGGGTGTTCGATAAATTGCCTGCAGAATTGTGTTGCGCATTTTTTGGCATCTGTATGCTGCAAATTGTTAAACGCAATAGCAGCGAGGTTTTGGTTTCTATTGTTGCCAGATAGACTTTTAATAGTAGACCATAGCGATTTAGAGTCAATAGAGCAATGGTTTAGATGGTCTAACCATTTGTTGCGGCGATGTTCGTCGACGATTGAGTCAATTTGTGCCGTCAACAGCTCAATATGCTCGTCGGCTGGATTGCATGCACGAAGATGATCGCGTTGTTCTGCCAAACGTGCAGCCTGAGATGGAAAGTTTGGTCTACTATTCGGGATTCTTCCTGCGGGGATAAAGCGCCTTGTCGCCTGAAGGACAGTTTTCCTAAATATTGCTTCACCCCTTCTGGCACATGTGGGGGGCGGCAAGTGACGTAATGAGTCATCTATGTAGTTCGTAAAGCCGTGCCAGTCGGCTTTGTTGTAATTTACGAACGTGCGCTTATCTGGCTCCACAAAGTCGCTAGGCTTCTCTACCATGATCAGGATTGGTATGTGATCGGAGTTTAGAGCTGTTTGAGCTTGCCAGGTGGTCTGGGCAAGAAGCGACATACAGACTATAGAAATGTCCGGGGAGCTTGAACAGCGGGGAGTTATTCTCGTAGAGAAGTCTTCATTTATTGCAGCGAAGTCCGATTCGTCTATCTGGTCTGAAATAGAATTTCCGCGTGGATCGTTTGGTAGCTGTGAGTACCAACTCTCGTGATGAGCATTAAAATCACCAAGTATTATTCTGTTATCTCCTTGCAGAAGATGGGAAATGCTGGGATGATAACTTGCCCCAATGCTGTTAACGGGCGGTATATATACATTGATGATTTCTAACTCAATATCTCCAGTATTTATTGAGATGCTCATTGCTTCCAGGAAGGGGTCAGGAGAGGGGGGGCAGGTGGTGATGTCAACGTATAGTTGATGTTTCGCTTTATGATGAAAGCTAGACCACCGCCATGATCACGTTCTCTGTCTCTCCTTATGATGTTGTAATCACTGGAAGCTGAGAGTCTACAATCCCTGGTTAGCTTCGTTTCTTGAATGGCGGCAATGAAGATGTTATTCGTATGCATAAAATTGGTGATTTCCACGACCTTATTCCTAAGACCATTACAGTTTAACTGCATGATCTTAAAAGATTGTTGGGAATCCCCGAATTGCATCTGCCGCCTGGGGGGTGCCGATGTTGTGGTATATTTAATATACTAGGCATTTGCGATGGAGTTATTGCCGGGGGTTGTTGTTGTAGTTGGGGAAGATTCAGGTGAGTGTGCACAGTCCTGCGCGGGGTATTTTGCACAGGTGTGACTGGGGTGGCAACTGTCGCCGGGGGATTATTTACGCAACAGGCAGCTAAAAAGCTGTGACTCCAGTCTTTGTGCGAGCGTAAACCTGAGCATCTTCTCATATGGCACCAGTCTTTACAGCCATTGCACTGAACTGATGTTATGTTCCTACCAATTACATCCTGACAGACAGAACATCTCCAACGTAATTGTTGTGATCTGCTGTGTCCGGGGGTTCTGTTGTGGACAATATTTGGTCCGTGGGATGTTGTTTGGACAATATTCAGTCCGGGGGGTGGAGTTTGGACACGGGATTGTGGGATCGTAATTGTAGGGGGATTAGTGCGGGGGTTTTGGGGCTGTGGACTACAACATGTTCCAATGAAGCTAGGGGACCAGTCGCGGTGGCTGGTGAGTCCTGAGCACCTTTTCAGGTGACACCAGTTATTACAAACGGTGCATTGGACTGAGGTGGTGTTACGCTTTATGCGTTCACGACATATTGAACAAAACCAGATATCAGGACCTGGATTTTGTTCAACGCCGGCTATAATTAAGAGGAGTTTGAGCAAAATTGCCGACATGTTTTGCTCACCTGGGGAAAAAACTTTCGGTTGATACAGCTGTCGCTGGGTTGACAATCTTTGGCCGAGTATGACTCGGGTCGTTCCGGAGCGAAGATCCAATTGTCGTGGGAACGTTGTTAATTTGTTGTTGGGATAGATGTTTTTTATGTATGATTTCTGTAATTTGTTTATGACAGCACAATTTTTTTCTTATGTTTTTATATTCTCAGGTAATAATAATGTAAAAATAGAGTCCCTTCGAAAAATAGAGTCGTTCGCGCGTAGTGAACTACCACGATAACCATTCTCAGGTAATATTTTTCGTATTTGTTGTGAATAAGTTAAAAAATTAAGCAATTGTTTGAGAAAATTCGCAAAATGTCATACCCAGTTGTCTTTCCTTTTGTGAAATCTTCGATTTTTAGGATATATTTCTAATTTTTTCAATGACTTTATCTTAAAAGTCAAATGAATAGTGAAATTCAGTTGAATTTCTAGAAAAAATTTTAAAAGATTTCATAAAAACAGTAGAAATATTTTGTAATTCTTTGCGAATATTGGGAAATGTCTTAAAAAAATTAAGATTTCACAAAAACTCTAGAACAAGTCGAAAAAATGAAGCTCTTTGTTGAGAAAATTCTCAAAATTCCCTACACAGTTGCTATGGTGTCCGAAGTTTTGACCTTATTTAGGTATCGATTCTTTTATTGATCGTTTATAACAACACAAGTGTTGAGGATTGAAAGGTAATTTTTGTACGTATGTATGAATGTATTTTATGATTTTGTGTAACATATGCTTTTTATGTTTTTTCAAAAATCTTCAAAATTATCCAGAGCTGGAATTGCATAAAAAATATATATTTTTGGAAAGAACTGGTCCTGGGCTACTACCCCGATTCATGTCTTCTCCAAATGCCCGTTGGATCCACTTGAAAATTCCACTATTTTTGGCAAAATTTGATGTTTTTTAAAAAAATCGTCAAAATTATACAGAGCTGGAATTGCGTATAAGCTATATAGTTTTGAAAAGAACTAGTCCTGGGCTACTTCCAGTTTTTCGGTACCCTGATACATGTCTTCTCCAAATGCCCGTTGGATCCACTTGAAAATTCCATCATTTTTGGCAAAATTTGATGTTTTTTCAAAAAATCGTCAAAATTATCCAGAGCTGGAATTGCATATAAGCTATATATTTTTGGAAAGAACTGGTCCTGGGCTACTTCCAGTTGTTCGGTACCCCGATTCATGTCTTCTCCAAATACCCGTTGGATCCACTTGAAAATTCCACTATTTTTGCCAAAATTTGATGATTTTTCAAAAAATCGTCAAAATTATCCAGAGCTGGAATTGCATATAAACTAAATATTTTTCGAAAGAAATAGTCCAGAGCTACTTCCAGTCTTTTGATCCACTTGAAAATTCCTCTATTTTTGGCAAAATTTGATGATTTTTCAAAAAATCGTCAAAATTATCCAGATCTGGAATTGCATATAAACTATATATTTTTGGAAAGAACTAGTCCTGGGCTATTTCCAGTTTTTCGGTACCCCGATTCATGTCTTCTCCAAGAGTCTGCTTTTTTCATTTGAAAATTCTATATTTTACCACCATATTTAACGAGTATACAATTATTTTAACTAAGTTTTATTTTACATATTTATTTTTTGAATATATTTTAATATAATTTTACTTTTTTTCTTAAAAAAAACATTTTATTTGATCTTTGTTTTATTAAAAAATAATTTTAAATAATTTGAAAACGTATTTTACAGTATGTGGAACGTATTTATATTATGTAGTGTGGGACGTATTTGGCAGACGAATTTAACTTCACACCCTTTGATGTGATGAAATTTGACAAAAAATAAGTTTCATACAAGCTAAAATGTCTTTATACAATTTTTTGGGGATCGGTCCACAGTTGAACCTACCCCTCATATATAAAGCCTCCATGAGTACTTTTTCGTTTTACTCGCCATAAAAAGGTTTTAATTATAATTCTTCACTCCGAATTTTATGAGGATTGGTCTATAACTGACTATAGCCAACAAAACATAATCTGTGTACAAAATTTTATGGGTACGCTACATAATTGTCCTTACCCCATATAAGTTCCCCTTTATATAATAGCTTTTACGCCTATGACTGAATTAAAAATACGAGAACAGCAATGAAATTCGAAACGAATAAAATTCTACCAAATTTTGCGACAAACAGTACATAATTGACCCTACCTCTCATAATGTTCATGGTTAAAAAATTGGACAAAAATATTTTGTTTTTAAAAATTTATATTTTATTAATTCGATAATTGAATTAAGCCTTATCTCCCTGATGATTACAGAGGAGCATTCCTTTTACGGCATACGATTTGATGGTGGGTATATAAGATTCGGCACAACGGAATAACACTCTTACTTGTTTGTTCTTACATTTTTATGAGATAAAAAAATTTTATATTTGGGCTTTTGTATTAAATGTGTCGATTACCCTAATTAATGCTAATAAATAATATTAACATTAATTAGGGTAATAGAATTAGTTGTATTCTATAATACTACAATTTTACTTCCGAATAACTTGCAAAATAAGAGCATTAAAATGAGAATAACTTCTGAAGTAGTGAATTTGGAATCAAATAAAAAGGACATCCCTCCTATGACAAGCCTGTGTTAAAATCATCACTCATTAAGGTCTTTTTCAGTACTTCCATCGAGTAAATTCTACTTCTTATTCGCTTCTTTGGAAGTTCATTTTTTGCTGGGTATTTTATAATAATGTTTAATTATAGCATATTTATATTTTAAATCCATCACTAATAATTGTTAAATGAGACCTTTTCCTCATATTTCTTATAACCGTTACGTCCCTAATAAATACTCAACGAGAGACTTTGTCATCTGTGACAGGGGATTTCTCGGATATTAATGGTTCAAATGCTTTAATTTTTGAAAATCAAATTTATTAATTCATAATAGAATAGCTGCATCTTTTACAAATTTACACTGCTATACTATAGTGAAGAGTTTATATGCCATTTTACTGTATTTTGCTCTGACCAAAAATTGAACTGGTGTCACCTGTTTCTTAATATTTTGCCAAGGATTTTCATATATAAAATATTTTGAAACAAGACGATCCGTTAATATTTTGATTCAGAGATCCATTTTTAATGCCCTAATCAGATTTTTTTTAGCATATTGGTCAAAACCTAATTTTTTACAACTAAATGCTATGAAATACAAAGTAATGGTGTTTTCTAAACAATCTATTGCATTAAGAGTTGTACTAGATAACGAAGTATTAGATATTGTTCCTCATTATAAAACACTTGGTATTATTTTGAATGACATATAATCAACATATAAATTCTGCAATTTCTCGAAAATCTTGGACCTTGAGCTTTCTACTGGTTCTCTTCGATAAAACGTATAATGGTATTTTATTTTCACTGAACGGTATTGTTTCGACTGTTAATAATATTAGTTTTGTTTTATTGCCATTCATTTAGGCTACCAATTTTGTCCTTGGTTACATAATTTTTTCAGAAATCTAATAAGAGAATTTGCGTACTCTTAGGTGTTTCTATTTAAAAAAATATATGTTTTGTTCAAATGAGTGTAACTTTTTACCTATTGGTCCTAGCAAAAATTGTCCAAAGGAGTTTCTTCATTGTTTCCAAAAAGAAAAGTATTTTTTTTTTTTTTTTTTTTTCAAAAAACTCTTATTTTTAGTGAAAGCCTTTACTTTAGGTTTGAGTTAAAAAATAAATTTTTTAAATAAGCGCCTTACATCCCACTAAGAAACCACAAAGCTCTGAAAGGAAATGGTTTAAGCTTTCTTTTGAGCAAAAAAAATACAAGGTCATTTTAGAAAAAATAGGGGAAATTAGGTAAGTGGCAAATATTGAAAAAAAGAAATCTATAAAGTCCTTAATGGAAATTGTATAAGTTTTCATCTCAGGAAAAAGAAAATTAAAAAAAAATAAAAACTAATTATTAAAAAATATTATAACAAACAAAATTTTTTTGGTAAACAATGAAGAATTACCTATCTGAACTTCTTTGGACAATTTTTGCAAGGACCAATAGGAAAAATTACACTCATTTTAATAAAACCCTGTGTGACCAAAATGTCCAACTTTGACCTCCTCTAAGTCCAGCAGTTCTAAAATTTTCTAAAATTTGTGTCTGGCCTACTATCCAATAGTGTTGCAAATTTTATTTTAATCGGATGATTTGGATAAAATTTCATCAATGAAACCAACAGCCGTCCAAACATACGAAACAAAATACACAAAAACAAAATACACAAGACTATGAAACCAACAGCCATCCAAACATACATACGAAACAAAATACATAATAAATAAAAACAAAATACACAACGCAACCAACAGACATCCAAATACATATTTTTTCCAATAGTGTTGTTGTATTTTTTTGTGAAAGTTTCAGAGGTTGTCTCAGATTTTTTAATATATCTCCGTTATTTTTGGACGGACTTTGCTGAATAAAATAGGAAAGATTTGGATCCCGAAGATATCTGGGGTCTTTAGAAAATTGATTTCAACAGACAGACAGACGGACATGACATAATCGCCTGCGCTATATATAAGGATTCAGAATATATGTAAATACTTTATAGGCTCGGAAAATTATATAGTGGAAATTACAAACGGAATGACAAACTTATATATACCCTTCTCTCGAAGGTGAAGGGTATAAAAATGTAGCGAATGAAAGTGTGGTTGATAAAATATTAAAATAAAATTTTAATAATTTTATATTATACGTGTGTACTCAAGGTGCACTAATTTAAGTCGAGAAAATGATAATGCACAATGATTGCAATCAACGATCTGGCGTCATTAAAATCTGAAATAATCTAAATTAGGTACATTTTTGTAGTTGATTGTTTTCTTAAATTTTGAACGGTTTGCTACTTATAGATCTGAACAAGAAAAACAATTAAAAAAAATTAATTTTTGCGATTCTGATCATAAAGATGACGTTTTTGACTTCATGTGTTCACAATTTTTGTTCTTTGTGATAAGAGCAACAACATTCCCTCAAAATTCCGAACGGTTTGTAAGATGAGCCTGAGAAAATGATCATGTTTTTCAAAAATGACACCGAGAAAGAGTGCATGACTTTGGCCAAAACTGGAAGACACGGGTCTTCTTATTTTTGGTCTTTTATCATATAGTGGTGTCCGTATATGGTTATTCATCCATGAGAAATTACAGACAGTGTTATATAATGCAGGTATTCCAGCTATTAACCATCGCAAACATTATTTGCAGAAGAGGAATTCCATTTTAAAATAGAGTCGTTCGCGCGTAGTGAACTAGAGTCGTTCGCGCGTAGTGAACTACCACGATAACCATTCTCAGGTAATATTTTTCGTATTCGTTGTGAATAAGTTAAAAAATTAAGCAATTGTTTGAGAAAATTCGCAAAATGTCATACCCAGTTGTCTTTCCTTTTGTGAAATCTTTGATTTTTAGGATATATTTCTAATTTTTTCAATGACTTTATCTTGAAAGTCAAATGAATAGTGAAATTCAGTTGAATTTCTAGAAATTAAAAATTTTAAAAGATTTCATAAAAACAGGAGAAATATTTTGTAATTCTTTGCGAATATTGGGAAATGTCTTAAAAAATTTAAGATTTCACAAAAACTCTAGAACAAGTCGAAAAAATGAAGCTCTTTGTTGAGAAAATTCTCAAAATTCCCTACACAGTTGCTATGGTGTCCGAAGTTTTGACCTTATTTAGGTATCGATTCTTTTATTGATCGTTTATAACAACACAAGTGTTGAGGATTGAAAGGTAATTTTTGTACGTATGTATGAATGTATTTTATGATTTTGTGTAACATATGCTTTTTATGTTTTTTCAAAAATCTTCAAAATTATCCAGAGCTGGAATTGCATATAAACTATATATTTTTGGAAAGAACTGGTCCTGGGCTACTTCCAGTTTTTCGGTACCCCGATTCATGTCTTCTCCAAATGCCCGTTGGATCCACTTGAAAATTCCACTATTTTTGGCAAAATTTGATGTTTTTTAAAAAAATCGTCAAAATTATACAGAGCTGGAATTGCGTATAAGCTATATAGTTTTGAAAGAACTAGTCCTGGGCTACTTCCAGTTTTTCGGTACCCTGATACATGTCTTCTCCAAATGCCCGTTGGATCCACTTGAAAATTCCATCATTTTTGGCAAAATTTGATGTTTTTTCAAAAAATCGTCAAAATTATCCAGAGCTGGAATTGCATATAAGCTATATATTTTTGGAAAGAATTGGTCCTGGGCTACTTCCAGTTGTTCGGTACCCCGATTCATGTCTTCTCCAAATACCCGTTGGATCCACTTGAAAATTCCACTATTTTTGGCAAAATTTGATGATTTTTCAAAAAATCGTCAAAATTATCCAGAGCTGGAATTGCATATAAACTAAATATTTTTCGAAAGAAATAGTCCAGAGCTACTTCCAGTCTTTTGATCCACTTGAAAATTCCTCTATTTTTGGCAAAATTTGATGATTTTTCAAAAAATCGTCAAAATTATCCAGATCTGGAATTGCATATAAACTATATATTTTTGGAAAGAACTAGTCCTGGGCTATTTCCAGTTTTTCGGTACCCCGATTCATGTCTTCTCCAAGAGTCTGCTTTTTTCAGTTGAAAATTCTATATTTTACCACCATATTTAACGAGTATACAATTATTTTAACTAAGTTTTATTTTACATATTTATTTTTTGAATATATTTTAATATAATTTTACTTTTTTTCTTAAAAAAAACATTTTATTTGATCTTTGTTTTATTAAAAAATAATTTTAAATAATTTGAAAACGAATTTTACAGTATGTGGAACGTATTTATATTATGTAGTGTGGGACGTATTTGGCAGACGAATTTAACTTCACACCCTTTATTAAGGTCACCTTAAAAATATGAGTACAGCGATGAAATTTGACAAAAAATAAGTTTCATACAAGCTAAAATGTCTTTATACAATTTTTTGGGGATCGGTCCACAGTTGAACCTACCCCTCATATATAAAGCCTCCATGAGTACTTTTTCGTTTTACTCGCCATAAAAAGGTTTTAATTATAATTCTTCACTCCGAATTTTATGAGGATTGGTCTATAACTGACTATAGCCAACAAAACATAATCTGTGTACAACATTTTATGGGTACGCTACATAATTGTCCTTACCCCATATAAGTTCCCCTTTATATAATAGCTTTTACGCCTATGACTGAATTAAAAATACGAGAACAGCAATGAAATTCGAAACGAATAAAATTCTACCAAATTTTGCGACAAACAGTACATAATTGACCCTACCTCTCATAATGTTCATGGTTAAAAAATTGGACAAAAATATTTTGTTTTTAAAAATTTATATTTTATTAATTCGATAATTGAATTAAGCCTTATCTCCCTGATGATTACAGAGGAGCATTCCTTTTACGGCATACGATTTGATGGTGGGTATATAAGATTCGGCACAACGGAATAACACTCTTACTTGTTTGTTCTTACATTTTTATGAGATAAAAAAATTTTATATTTGGGCTTTTGTATTAAATGTGTCGATTACCCTAATTAATGCTAATAAATAATATTAACATTAATTAGGGTAATAGAATTAGTTGTATTCTATAATACTACAATTTTACTTCCGAATAACTTGCAAAATAAGAGCATTAAAATGAGAATAACTTCTGAAGTACTGAATTTGGAATCAAATAAAAAGGACATCCCTCCTATGACAAGCCTGTGTTAAAATCATCACTCATTAAGGTCTTTTTCAGTACTTCCATCGAGTAAATTCTACTTCTTATTCGCTTCTTTGGAAGTTCATTTTTTGCTGGGTATTTTATAATAATGTTTAATTATAGCATATTTATATTTTAAATCCATCACTAATAATTGTTAAATGAGACCTTTTCCTCATATTTCTTATAACCGTTACGTCCCTAATAAATACTCAACGAGAGACTTTGTCATCTGTGACAGGGGATTTCTCGGATATTAATGGTTCAAATGCTTTAATTTTTGAAAATCAAATTTATTAATTCATAATAGAATAGCTGCATCTTTTACAAATTTACACTGCTATACTATAGTGAAGAGTTTATATGCCATTTTACTGTATTTTGCTCTGACCAAAAATTGAACTGGTGTCACCTGTTTCTTAATATTTTGCCAAGGATTTTCATATATAAAATATTTTGAAACAAGACGATCCGTTAATATTTTGATTCAGAGATCCATTTTTAATGCCCTAATCAGATTTTTTTTAGCATATTGGTCAAAACCTAATTTTTTACAACTAAATGCTATGAAATACAAAGTAATGGTGTTTTCTAAACAATCTATTGCATTAAGAGTTGTACTAGATAACGAAGTATTAGATATTGTTCCTCATTATAAAACACTTGGTATTATTTTGAATGACATATAATCAACATATAAATTCTGCAATTTCTCGAAAATCTTGGACCTTGAGCTTTCTACTGGTTCTCTTCGATAAAACGTATAATGGTATTTTATTTTCACTGAACGGTATTGTTTCGACTGTTAATAATATTGGTTTTGTTTCATTGCCATTCATTTAGGCTACCAATTTTGTCCTTGGTTTCATAATTTTTTCAGAAATCTAATAAGAGAATTTGCGTACTCTTAGGTGTTTCTATTTAAAAAAATATATGTTTTGTTCAAATGAGTGTAACTTTTTACCTATTGGTCCTAGCAAAAATTGTCCAAAGGAGTTTCTTCATTGTTTCCAAAAAGAAAAGTATTTTTTTTTTTTTTTTTCAAAAAACTCTTATTTTTAGTGAAAGCCTTTACTTTAGGTTTGAGTTAAAAAATAAATTTTTTAAATAAGCGCCTTACATCCCACTAAGAAACCACAAAGCTCTGAAAGGAAATGGTTTAAGCTTTCTTTTGAGCAAAAAAAATACAAGGTCATTTTAGAAAAAATAGGGGAAATTAGGTAAGTGGCAAATATTGAAAAAAAGAAATCTATAAAGTCCTTAATGGAAATTGTATAAGTTTTCATCTCAGGAAAAAGAAAATTAAAAAAAAATAAAAACTAATTATTAAAAAAAATTAAAACAAACAAACAAAATTTTTTTGGTAAACAATGAAGAATTACCTATCTGAACTTCTTTGGACAATTTTTGCAAGGACCAATAGGAAAAATTACACTCATTTTAATAAAACCCTGTGTGACCAAAATGTCCAACTTTGACCTCCTCTAAGTCCAGCAGTTCTAAAATTTTCTAAAATTTGTGTCTGGCCTACTATCCAATAGTGTTGCAAATTTTATTTTAATCGGATGATTTGGATAAAATTTCATCAATGAAACCAACAGCCGTCCAAGCATACGAAACAAAATACACAAAACACAAAAACAAAATACACAAGACAATGAAACCAACAGCCATCCAAACATACATACGAAACAAAATACATAATAAATAAAAACAAAATACACAACGCAACCAACAGACATCCAAATACATATTTTTTCCAATAGTGTTGTTGTATTTTTTTGTGAAAGTTTCAGAGGTTGTCTCAGATTTTTTAAT